>NC_069506.1:43798513-43846013 GCF_027579735.1 Bombina bombina
ACCATGCAAAGAAACGTTTTGATGATATCTTCTCTGATACAGATATCTTAAGAATTTTTGACCAGTCTAAGTCATACATAGAAATAGCATTCGGAAATTTCCGAGAAGCAATTCGGGCTCGAACTGAACTCAGATCAGATACAGAAATGGATCTTCTTAACCCAGTTATACAGACACTTGAGTTTTTAATCCAGTGTTCATCGGTTAATAAAAGAGAGATGAATGTTCGTCTTGCAGATTGCAATCTTCTTGCTGGAGATTTTAAAAAATGTCTAGAAATTTGCAATTGTTTACTAAATAATGAAGAAAAGACCTACCAGAATACTTTATTTGTTTTGCGTGGATTTTGTCACTTTCATAGTAATGAATATCAACAAGCATTGAAAGACTTTCAAAGGATTATGGAAGATGAATCCCCACACCCTTCTAGCTGTGTACGAGCCCTTTGTGGAAGAGGTTTAGTTCGTATGATTAATGACAGCCCATATCTCACTGCCTTGGACTATATTACAGCCTGTAATTTAAAACTAGATGAAACTGTCCTTACAATTAAATCTTATGTGCCATGGAACCAAAGAGGATTGCTTTATAAAGTGCTACAAGAAGAAGGAGAGAAAATTATACAAAAGAAGCCATCACATTCGAATGACAATGGGTTGTCACAAAAAAAGAAGTCAAGTGATCAAGATGGTGTCACATTTAAAGAAAGGTCAGTGTTACAAAATGAACAATATTTTTAATGGTTACACAAATAAAACAAAAACAACTATAAAATTACATGATGCAAATCTATTTTTGAAAGACAAATAGTTTAGGATTTGTTTTTAAAGGAACATTCCAGTGCAAATATTTGCAGTCATATACCGCCACTGGCTCCCCAACCCAATTTTTAGATTACTTTGCTGCCTGACTTCCTTATTTCCTTTCCTCCGACACCCCAGCCCTCATTCTTTGCGACTTCAACATCCCTCTTGACAATCCCACTGCCTCCTCTGCAAAACAACTTCTGCAACTCACTTCCTCTTTCAGCCTGTCACAATGGACTGACTCTCCCACTCACAAAGATGGTCACTCCTTTGATCTGATTTTCAGCTATCGATGCACTATCTCAAATTTCACAAACTCTCCTTTTCCTCTTTATAACCATCATCTCCTAACTTGCAACATCACTTCCCTCCCTACAATCCTCCTTCCTCAACCCCTCACACCAAACAGAAGCACTAAGTCATTAAATCAGCAACAGCTCACTAGCTCTCTCGAACCTCTTGAACCTCTCCTCTCTTCCATCACCTCCTTTTCCTGCCCTGACCAATATATCTGCCACTATAACTCCACCCTTACATTGGTCATTGACACTCTGGCCCCTCCTACCATAGCTCAAAAACCACACTCTCATCCTTAGCCCTGGCATACTCCTCTGACACGATACCTATGCAGATGTTCCCGTACTGCTGAGCGACACTGGAGGAAATCTCGGAGTTCAGCTTACTTTCTTCATTAAAAGTTCATCCTGAACGCCTACTATTCTGTCCTTAATCTTTATAAGCAACATTACTTCTCTACTTAATCTCTACTCTTTCCTCTAACCCAAAGCGTCTGTTTTCCACGTTCAATACTCTTCTCCGCCCACCCCCACCTCCTAATACAACTTCTCTCTCAGCTCAAGATTTTGCCAGCCACTTCAATAACTAATTTGACCCCAACAGAAAGGAAATAAGCTCTCAACATTCTATCAATCTTCCAACCCCTCAAAAGCTCACAATCATCCAAAACCCAAATACCAATAAATTTAGCTCTTTTACCCTGTTACTGAGAAAGAAGTTTATGCCCTTATACTGTCCTCCCACCTCACTACCTGTCCCCTCGACCCCATCCCCTCACAGCTACTCCCCTCCCTCTCTTCTACCCTCACCCCCATCCTCACACACATTTTCAACCTTTCCCTCAGCACTGGTATATTTCCCTTATCTCTATAAAACATACACTGGTCACACCTATCCTCAAAAAACCATCCCTCGATCCAACCTCCACCATCCAATTACCGTCCTATTTCCCTAGTCCCTCTTGCCTCAAAGCTCCTCAAAAAGCTATTATATGCACGTCTATCCCATTTCCTTACACTAAACTCTCTTCTTGACCCACTACAATCTGGATTTCATCTTCATCACTCCACAAAGACAGCAATCGTCAAGGCTACCAATTACCTACTTACAGCAAAATCCAAAGGCCACTTCTCTTTGCTTATCCTCCTTGATCTGTCTGCAGCCTTTGACACTGTTGACCACCCTCTTTTGCTCCAAACCCTCCAATCCTTCGGCATCTGCGACACAGCTCTCTTGTGGTTCAATTTCTATCTATCTAACCGTACCTTTAGTGTAGCCTTCTCCGAAACATCCTCTGCCCCGTTACTACTCTCCTTCTCCCCTTCTCTTTTCAATCTACATGTCATCATTAGGTTTTTTAATAAAGCCCCAGGGTTTCAATATCATTTGTATGCCAATGACACCCAAATCTACCTCTCTGCACCAGACCTACCTCCTTCCTTACTAACCCATGTCACTAACTGTCTTTCTCATATCTCATCTTGGATGTCCTCTTACTATGGTAAGCTAAATCTCTCCAAAACTGAACTCCTTATTTTTCTCCCTTCTTCCAAAATCTCCACCCCCCAATTTTCTATAACTGTTGATAATTCCATAATTACCCTTACCCTGCATGCCCGATGTCTTGGGGTCACACTTAACTCAGACCTATCCTTTACACCTCACATTCAGTCCTTAGCTAAAGCCTGCCGCTTCCACCTTAAAAACATCTCTAAAATTAGACATTTCCTTACACAAGACACAACTAAGATTTTAATCCACTCTCTCATCCTTTCCCGTCTTGACTACTGCAACTCCATCCCCTCTGGTCTACCTAGCTGCCGCCTAGCTCCTTTACAATCAATAATGAATGCCTCTGCCAGGCTCATCTTCCTTACACGTCACTCTTCATCTGCTGCACCTCTCTGCCAATCCCTTCACTGGCTTCCTCTTGCCTCCAGGATTAAACACAAAATCCTCACTCTGACATACAAAGCCCTCAACTGCACTGCTCCCCCCTACATTTCAGACCTTGTCTCCAGATATTCTCCCTCCCTTCCCCTTCACTCTGCTCATGATCTTCTACTCTCCTCCTCTCTTGTTACTTCCTCACATTCCCATTTACAGGACTTCTCCAGACTGGCCCCCATCTTGTGGAACTTCTTGCCTTGCTCCACAAGACTCTCCCCTAGTTTTAACAGCTTCAAGTGCTCCCTAAATACTGAACTATTTAGGCATGCATACAACCAACACTAACCTTTCCTAACTCCAATGCTTTCCCCTTGAACCCCTTAGAATGTAAGCCTATGTAAACAGAACACATCAGAAGAAATCAACCTCCTAATGGGGAAGAGGAGAGACAGTCCAGCCCTTTTTAAAATGTGTTCTTGCATTAGTTTAATTACAGCAAACTCTTTGGTGCTGTTTGCATGCAGTCCCTTCACACATAGTAAAATAAAGTAATTTATTTAAAAAAATAAAATGATCTAATAAAATAGAACATTTTATATTTATCATATTTAATAATAACAGGTATTTGTAGAGCGCCAACAGATTCTGCAGCGCTATAAACATAGTTGGTATACAGGATAACATTTATAGGAATCAAATGGGTAGAGGGCCCTGCCGAGAGTTGTACTTTTGTAGTCGGCTCTTATGAAGGTGATCTGCAAACAGCTGGGCTCATAGGCTTACATTCTAAGCGGTTCAAGGGGAAAGCGATGGAGTTAGGAAAGGTTAGTGTAGGTTGTATGCATCCCTGAATAGTAGAGTCTTTAGGGAGCGCTTTAAGCTGTTAAATTGTGATTGGCTGATGGCTGTCACATGATACATTAGGAAGGAAAATCTAATTACATTTGTCAGAAAAAAATCTACTACTCATATAAAATTCAAAGTCAGGGCATTTGCACTTTAATTAATTATGCAATTTTACTGTGTTTAGTGGTTCTTTAAACTCACATAGTTAAAGAATTTGTTAAATAAACAAACTGATGCATAAGGCATTGCCTCTAATTGATTAAAATATACTAAAAAATGAAACCAATGACCACGCTAGTTGTATATAAAGTATTCTACAGCAAACTCTCATGGACTGAAATTAGAGCTCACATGTGTCTTACACTACATGCTATACTAAATAGTACTATAACAAGAGGACATGTTACTCTAAATACTAGCTCATTAAAGGGACAGGAAACCCCAGATATTTTATTCATGATTTGGATACAACATACAATTTTTAAACAACTTTCAAATTTACTTTTATTATTAAATTAATTCTCTTGTTTACTTTTGCTAAAGGACAACATTGCAAAACTGGCAGCTAGCTGAACACATCTTGTTAGCCAATCACAAGAGACAAATGTTTGCAGGCACCAATCAGCAACTAGCTCCCACTGGTGTGGGATATGTGTGTTTATTTTCAACAATGGATACCAAGAAAACAAAGCAAAAAGTGTATTAAAGGAACACTAAACCCAATTTTTTTCTTTCATGATTCAGAAACAGCAGCAATTGTAAGCAATTTCTAATTTACTCCTTTTATTAATTTTTCTTCGTTCATTTGCTATCGTTATTTAAAAAGCAGGAATGAAAAGCTTTTATTGCTGGCCCATTTTTGGTTCAGAACCTGGGTTATGCTTGTTTATTGGTTTGCTACATGCAGCCACCAATCAGCAAGCGCCATCCAGGGTGCTAAACCTAAAATGGGCTGGCTCCTAAGCTTTAAATTTCTGCTTTTTAAATAAAGATAGCAAGAGAACGAAGAAAAATTGATAGTAGGAGTAAATTAGAAAGTTGCTTAAAACTGCCTCCTCTATCTGAATCGTGAAAGAAAACATTTGGGTTTAGTATCCCTTTAAGTTGACATACTATATATGATTCCTACACGTTTAACTTGGCCTTTCCTATCCCTTAAATTCTTTCACTCGTATACAGTCATTATTTTCCCATGGGACACATGCATGTATTTTTTGTTTAGTGATGTTTCAGGTGTGCACCAGCTGGCTATGCTCCTGATGATTCTTGACCCTTCAGATGATGCATCACGAATACTTTGTACAGATGCTCTCTATCAGATGGGTCGAATAGAAGAAGCTCATAAAATGCTTTCCCTGGCTCTTCACAGCAGTTCTCAGCGGTCTCCTGTTCTTGCTAGACTTGCTTTACTGCAGTTCAAGAAAGGATTCATTTACGACGGCAACCAGGTATGAGCTGCATGGGGGGAAGTTAACCAGCAGGTGGCAGCATCAGACTTAGATAGCTAGATTTTAACACTGTGATATTTTCAGCTGTGCATCTCTAGCAAACCACTTAAAGAGATTTTAACCACTTCCTGTTTTGTCTACAAATTGCAATTGTGCTATGGGAGACCAAAAAGCAAATTCTATAACCTTAAAGGGACACTGTAACCAAAATTTTTCTTTCGTGATTCAGATTGAGCATGAAATTTTAAGCAACTTTCTAATTTACTCCTATTATCAAATTTTCTTCATTCTCTTGGTATCTTTATTTGAAATGCAAGAATGTAAGTTTAGATGACGGCCCATTTTGGTGAACAACCTGGGTTGTTCTTGCTGACTGGTGGATAAATTCATCCACCAATAAAAAAGTGCTGTCCAGAGTACTGAAACAAAAAAAAAGCTTAGATGCCTTCTTTTTCAAATAATGATAGCAAGAGAACGAAGAAAAATTGATAATAGGAGTAAATTAGAAAGTTGCTTAAAATTGCATGCTCTTTCTGAATTACAAAAGAAAAATTTGAGTTCGGTGTCCCTTTAATCACGAGGGGGTTTAGGCAATTTGCAGCATTTTGAAGAAAATCTAGGTTAGGGAATTGAAAAGTAAAATTTTTACTCAAAAGCAAGAGGTGTTATCCCTTTTAAAAAGGGATTTCCTATTTGAAGGCAGGTGAGCAACGACTCTCATCACCCACAAGTGACCCATTGCAGAGCTATACTGAAAGATACAGTAAAGTCAAAATTAAACATTCATGGCTTAGATACAGCCTGAAAGTTTAAAGATCTTTCCAATTTACTCCAATTATCAAAGTTGCTTTGGTCTCTTTGTCTTATTTGTTGAAGAGTAAATCCCGGTAGGCTCATAGAAGCGCAGGAGTGTACACGTTTTTCGGAAATTCTATCATACCTCCCAACATCTGAAATGTCCAAAGAGGGACAATTCTCCCCCCCCATGGGTACTATACAATATATCCTATTAGAGGAGACACACATATTTATACACACTTATACAAACAAACACATTTATACACATTTATACCCCCATATTTACACATATACACAGTTGCACACACATATATATTTACACACACACATATACACAGTTGCACACACATATATATTTACACACACATATACACAGTTGCACACACATATATATTTACATACACACATATACACAGTTGGACACACATATATATTTACACACACATATACACAGTTGCACACACATATATTTACACACACACATATACACAGTTGGACACACATATATATTTACACACACATATACACAGTTGCACACACATATATATTTACACACACACATATACACAGTTGCACACACATATATATTTACACACACATATACACAGTTGCACACACATATATATTTACATACACACATATACACAGTTGCACACACATATATATTTACACACACACATACACAGTTGGACACACATATATATTTACACACACACATATACACAGTTGCACACACATATATATTTACACACACACATATACACAGTTGCACACACATATATATTTACACACACACATATACACAGTTGCACACACATATATATTTACATACACACATATACACAGTTGCACACACATATATATTTACACACACACATATACACAGTTGGACACACATATATATTTACACACACACACATATACACAGTTGCACACACATATATATTTACACACACACATATACACAGTTGCACACACATATATATTTACATACACACATATACACAGTTGCACACACATATATATTTACATACACACATATACACAGTTGCACACACATATATATTTACACACACACATATACACAGTTGCACACATATATATTTACACACACACATATACACAGTTGCACACATATATATTTACACACACACACATATACACAGTTGCACACACATATATATTTACATACACACATATACACAGTTGCACACACATATATATTTACATACACACATATACACAGTTGCACACACATATATATTTACACACACACATATACACAGTTGCACACACATATATATTTACATACACACATATACACAGTTGCACACACATATATATTTACACACACACATATATACAGTTGCACACACATATATATTTACACACACACATATACACAGTTGCACACACATATATATTTACACACACACATATACACAGTTGCACACACACATATATATTTACACACACACATATACACAGTTGCACACACATATATATTTACACACACACATATACACAGTTGGACACACACATATATTTACACACACACATATACACAGTTGCACACACATATATATTTACACACACACATATACACAGTTGCACACACATATATATTTACACACACATATACACAGTTGCACACACATATATATTTACACACACACATATACACAGTTGCACACACATATATATTTACACACACATATACACAGTTGCACACACATATATATTTACATACACACATATACACAGTTGCACACACATATATATTTACACACACACATATACACAGTTGGACACACATATATATTTACACACACACATATACACAGTTGCACACACATATATATTTACACATACATATACACAGTTGCACACACATATATATTTACACACACACATATACACAGTTGCACACACATATATATTTACATACACACATATACACAGTTGCACACACATATATATTTACACACACACATATACACAGTTGGACACACATATATATTTACACACACACACATATACACAGTTGCACACACATATATATTTACACACACACATATACACAGTTGCACACACATATATATTTACATACACACATATACACAGTTGCACACACATATATATTTACATACACACATATACACAGTTGCACACACATATATATTTACACACACACATATACACAGTTGCACACATATATATTTACACACACACATATACACAGTTGCACACATATATATTTACACACACACACATATACACAGTTGCACACACATATATATTTACATACACACATATACACAGTTGCACACACATATATATTTACATACACACATATACACAGTTGCACACACATATATATTTACACACACACATATACACAGTTGCACACACATATATATTTACATACACACATATACACAGTTGCACACACATATATATTTACACACACACATATATACAGTTGCACACACATATATATTTACACACACACATATACACAGTTGCACACACATATATATTTACACACACACATATACACAGTTGCACACACACATATATATTTACACACACACATATACACAGTTGCACACACATATATATTTACACACACACATATACACAGTTGGACACACACATATATTTACACACACACATATACACAGTTGCACACACATATATATTTACACACACACATATACACAGTTGCACACACATATATATTTACACACACACATATACACAGTTGGACACACACATATATTTACACACACACATATACACAGTTGCACACACATATATATTTACACACACACATATACACAGTTGGACACACACATATATTTACACACACACATATACACAGTTGGACACACACATATATTTACACACACACATATACACAGTTGCACACACATATATATTTACACACACACATATACACAGTTGCACACACATATATATTTACATACACACATATACACAGTTGCACACACATATATATTTACACACACACATATACACAGTTGCACACACATATATATTTACACACACACATATACACAGTTGCACACACATATATATTTACACACACACATATACACAGTTGCACACACATATATATTTACATACACACATATACACAGTTGCACACACATATATATTTACATACACACATATACACAGTTGCACACACATATATATTTACACACACACATATACACAGTTGCACACACATATATATTTACATACACACATATACACAGTTGCACACACATATATATTTACACACACACATATACACAGTTGCACACACATATATATTTACATACACACATATACACAGTTGCACACACATATATATTTACACACACACATATATACAGTTGCACACACATATATATTTACACACACACATATACACAGTTGCACACACATATATATTTACACACACACATATACACAGTTGCACACACACATATATATTTACACACACACATATACACAGTTGCACACACATATATATTTACACACACACATATACACAGTTGCACACACATATATATTTACATACACACATATACACAGTTGCACACACATATATATTTACATACACACATATACACAGTTGCACACACATATATATTTACATAACACAATTATATACACAGTTGCACACACATATATATTTACATACACACATATACACAGTTGCACACACATATATATTTACATACTCACAATTATATACACACACACACTGTGGGACTGAAAAGTGTCTCTACAGGACAGCGGGACAGATCCTGGAATTCGGGACTGTCCCACGCAAATTGTGACAGTTGGGAAGTATGTTCTATGACAACAGTGTATAACATCACTACAAAGATTGCTGCAAGCACTGCTGTCATAGAGTGCTAAAGACAAATGCACATTCTCAAACTCTTATGAGCCTATTTGGGTGTACTCATCAACATTGCTGATGTAAGAAGAGACGGCCTGCGAGCGAGGGAATCGCTGCTCAGGCTTGCAAGAAGAAAAGGTAAGTATTTTAACAAAACCGCTGAAATGTAAACTTTCATGAATGAAAGTGCCCCTGTTTTTAATAGGATTGTTTACTGTCACTTTAAGAAAAAAAAGGTTACTCTAAATAACTAAATATCTGAATGTGTTCACTATAGAATCATCGGCAGTTACTTTGTAACAGATAAACCGTGATTAAACCGTGAATGAACTGGGCATGCATTGAAAAATGCAGACACTTTCTACTCACTCTTTGATTTGCTTTTTTGTTATGCTAGTTAACTGACTTCTATAATATTATAGCATAGCTGAACCGCTTACAATTTGCTTATAACGGGACTGTCCTGTAAATCACATGGCAATTGGATCTGTGATATACAGGAATCTATTTCCTGACCTAGTTTTTAATGTTTTATTATTGTTAGTAGTAGTAGTAGTATTTCTACTTTCTGTAGCATGGTGGTTTTTGTAAATTGTATGCTCTATTTGAATAATGAAAGATAACAATTGTGTTTCACATCCCATTTAAGTAAAATGACCTGAGTAAAATTATAAACTCGTGTGGCTTTTGCATAATTATGATACATGAAAAAAAAAAAAAAAAAAAAAAAATAGCCACTAAGCTGATAAGGGTTAGTGAAAGTAAATTTGAACTATACCTTATACATAGTATGTTGTTTAAAATTATAGCCAGCAGGTGGCACTGTTGGTCTTAGAAAACTTACTGGAAATATAAATAATGGTTTACATTTCTAGCAAAAATCTTAAATGATAAGTGAAAAAGCATGGTGTATAACAGGGTATTAACCCTCCGGCCTTGCATTCCACTACTGTAAAAATAGGCACTTGAAGGAGATTTGTTGTTTGTCCATGATATTAAAAAAGGTCGAAAACCTTCAATATAGAAGAGTTGAAAGCCATATATAGAGAACATGATTCTTCAAAGCACGGTTCGGGACCCATAACTGGGTCACAACATCACGTTTACTGGTCACGACTTGTGTGTCTGTGTTATATGAGAGTTTGGGATGTGTGTGTTGTATGAGTGAATGGTGTATGAGAGTGTCTGTGTTGTATGAAAGTGTTTGTGGTGTGTTGTGTGGCTGTCTGATTTGTATAAGAGCATGTGTGGTGTGTATGTGTGTGTTGTATGAGAGTGTGTGTGTTGTACGAGAGGGTGTGTGGTGTGTCTGTGTTGTATGACAGTGTGCGCTGTGTGTCTGTGTGTGTTGTATAAGATTGTGTGCTGTGTATCTGTATCTTTTGTATGAGAGCATGTATGGTGTGTCTGTGTGTGTTCTATAAGGGTGTGTGTGATGTATGAGTGGGTGTGTCTGTGTGTATTGTATGAGAGAGTGTGTCTGTGTGTGTTGTATGAGAAGGTGTGCTGTGTATCTGTGTGTGATGTATAAGAGTGTGTGTGTTGTATGAGAGTGTGTGTGGTGTGTCTGTGTGTGTGTGTTGTATGAGGGTGTGTGTGTTGTATGAGAGGGTGTGTTGTGTATCTGTGTGTGATGTATAAGAGTGTGTGTGTTGTATGAGAGTGTGTGTGGTGTGTCTGTGTTGTATGAGGGTGTGTGTGTTGTATGAGAGGGTATGTTGTGTATCTGTGTGTGATGTATAAGAGTGTGTGTGTTGTATGAGAGTGTGTGTGGTGTGTCTGTGTTGTATGAGGGTGTGTTTGTTATTTGAGAGGGTGTGTCTGTGTGTGTTCTATCGGAGGTTGTGTGGTGTGTGTGTGTGTGTGTTTTATGAGAGTATGTGTGTTGTATGAGACTTTGTGTGTGGTTTATGAGAGTGTATGTCAGCACTTTTAAATATTTAACCGGCATTCTCGACATCGCGTCGGATCCTTTTTGAATATATCACCGCCTCACACCACTTTCAATCATAGAGGCCTTAGAAATAACAATTGAAAATGTACATTGTATTTCCTATCTCTCCTACACCCAACTGAGAGTATAATTTCTTCTATATAGCCAATACATAGAGAGGCACACTAAAGTCAAAATGAATTATTCATGATTCAGAGAGAGTACACAATTTTAAACAACTTTCCGATTAACTTCCAAAATAAAAATGTGCACAATCTTTTTATTTGCACACTTTCTGAGGCACCATCTCCCACTGAGCATGTGCAAAATTTCACAGTATATATGTATATGCATTTTGTGATTGGCTAATGGTTGTCACATGATGCAGTGTGAGGGGAAATAGAACATTTATCAGAAAGAAATCTGCTACTCATTTGAAACTAAGCGCTTTTGGCATTGTCTTTTTTTCCTGCATTTGCTGATTATGGAATTCTTCTAAATTTAGTGGCCCTTTAAGTACTGTCAGTATACGTAGACGGCTAGATTTAGAGTTTTGTCGGTAACGACCCGCGTAGCTAACGCTGGCTTTTTTCTGGCCGCACCTTTAAAATAACTCTGGTATTGAGAGTCCACAGAAAGGCTGCGTTAGGCTCCAAAAAAGGAGCGTAGAGCATTTTTAACGCAACTTCAACTCTCGATACCAGAGTTGCTTACGGACGCGGCCAGCCTCAAAAACGTGCTCGTGCACGATTCCCCCATAGGAAACAATGGGGCTGTTTGAGCTGAAAAAAAACCTAACACCTGCAAAAAAGCCGCGTTCAGCTCCTAACGCAGCCCCATTGTTTGCTATGGGGAAACACTTCCTACGTCTGCACTTAACACCCTAACATGTACCCCGAGTCTAAACACCCCTAACCTTACACTTATTAACCCCTATTCTGCTGCCCCCGCTATCGCTGACCCCTGCATATTATTTTTAACCCCTAATCTGCCGCTCCGTAAACCGCCGCTACTTACATTAACCTTATGTACCCCTAATCTGCTGCCCCTAACACTGCCGACAAATATATTATATTTATTAACCCCTAATCTGCCCCCCTCAACGTCGCCTCCACCTGCCTACACTTATTAACCCCTAATCTGCTGAGCGGACCGCACCGCTATCATAATAAAGTTATTAACCCCTAATCCGCCTCACTAACCCTATAATAAATAGTATTAACCCCTAATCTGCCCTCCCTAACATCGCCGACACCTAACTTCAAACATTAACCCCTAATCTGCCGACTGGAGCTCACCGCTATTCTAATAAATGTATTAACCCCTAAAGCTAAGTCTAACCCTAACACTAACACCCCCCTAACTTAAATATAATTTAAATCTAACGAAATAAATTAACTCTTATTAAATAAATTATTCCTATTTAAAGATAAATACTTACCTGTAAAATAAATCCTAATATAGCTACAATATAAATTATAATTATATTATAGCTATTTTAGGATTAATATTTATTTTACAGGTAACTTTGTATTTATTTTAACCAGGTACAATAGCTATTAAATAGTTAAGAACTATTTAATAGCTAAAATAGTTAAAATAATTACAAAATTACCTGTAAAATAAATCCTAACCTAAGTTACAATTAAACCTAACACTATACTATCATTAAATTAATTAAATAAAATACCTACAATTACCTACAATTAAACCTAACACTACACTATCAATAAATTAATTAAATACAATATGTACAAATAACTACAATGAAATAAACTAACTAAAGTACAAAAAATAAAAAAGAACTAAGTTACAAAAAATAAAAAATATTTACAAACATAAGAAAAATATTACAACAATTTTAAACTAATTACACCTACTCTAAGCCCCCTAATAAAATAACAAAGACCCCCAAAATAAAAAATGCCCTACCCTATTCTAAATTACTAAAGTTCAAAGCTCTTTTACCTTACCAGCCCTGAGCAGGGCCCTTTGTGGGGCATGCCCCAAAGAATTCAGCTCTTTTGCCTGTAAAAAAAAACATACAATACCCCCCCCCAACATTACAACCCACCACCCACATACCCCTAATCTAACCCAAACCCCCCTTAAATAAACCTAACACTAAGCCCCTGAAGATCTTCCTACCTTGTCTTCACCATGCCAGGTATGACCGTCCGTTCCAGGCTCCGATATCTTCATCTAAGCCCAAGCGGGGGCTAGACATCCATTATCCGACGGCTGAAGAAGTCCAGAAGAGGCTCCAAAGTCTTCATCCTATCCGGGAAGAAGAGTAGATCCGGACCGGCAACCATCATCTTCCAAGCGGCATCTTCTATCTTCATCCGATGAGGACCGGCTCCATCCTGAAGACCGCCACCGCAGACCCATCTTCATCCGGCGACGTCCAACTGAAGAATGATGGTTCCTTTAAGGGACGTTATCCAAGATGGCGTCCCTCGAATTCCGATTGGCTGATAGGATTCTATCAGCCGATCAGCCAATAGAATGCGAGCTCAATCTGATTGGCTGATCGGATCAGCCAATCGGATTGAACTTGATTCTGATTGGCTGATTCCATCAGCCTATCAGAATTTTCCTACCTTAATTCCGATTGGCTGATAGAATCCTATCAGCCAATCGGAATTCGAGGGACGCCATCTTGGATGACGTCCCTTAAAGGAACCGTCATTCTTCAGTTGGACGTCGCCGGATGAAGATGGGTCCGCGGTGGAGGTCTTCAGGATGGAGCCAGTCCTCATCGGATGAAGATAGAAGATGCCGCTTGGAAGATGATGGTTGCCGGTTCGGATCTACTCTTCTTCCCGGATAGGATGAAGACTTTGGAGCCTCTTCTGGACTTCTTCAGCCGTCGGATGATGGATGTCTAGCCCCCCTTGGGCTTAGATGAAGATATCGGAGCCTGGAACGGACGGTCATACCTGGCATGGTGAAGACAAGGTAGGAAGATCTTCAGGGGCTTAGTGTTAGGTTTATTTAAGGGGGGTTTGGGTTAGATTAGGGGTATGTGGGTGGTGGGTTGTAATGTTGGGCGGGGGGTATTGTATGTTTTTTTTTACAGGCAAAAGAGCTGAATTCTTTGGGGCATACCCCGCAAAGGGCCCTGTTCAGGGCTGGTAAGGTAAAAGAGCTTTGAACTTTAGTAATTTAGAATAGGGTAGGGCATTTTTTTATTTTGGGGGTCTTTGTTATATTATTAGGGGGCTTAGAGTAGGTGTAATTAGTTTATTTTTTATTTTGGGGGTCTTTGTTATATTATTAGGGGGCTTAGAGTAGGTGTAATTAGTTTAAAATTGTTAGTGTTAGGTTTAATTGTAACTTAGGTTAGGATTTATTTTACAGGTAATTTTGTTATTATTTTAACTAGGTAACTATTAAATAGTTCTTAACTATTTAATAGCTATTGTACCTGGTTAAAATAATTACAAAGTTTCCTGTAAAATAAATATTAATCCTAAAATAGCTACAATGTAATTATTCGTTATATTGTAGCTATATTAGGGTTTATTTTACAGGTAAGTATTTAGCTTTAAATAGGAATAAGTTATTTAATAAGAGATAATTTATTTCGTTAGATGTAAAATTATATTTAACTTAGGGGGGTGTTAGGGTTAGGGTTAGAATTAGCTTTAGGGGTTAATAAACTTAATAGAGTAGCGGTGTGGTCCGCTCGGCAGATTAGGGGTTAATAAGTGTAGGTAGTTGGCGGCGACGTTGTGGGGGGCAGATTAGGGTTAATAAATATAATATAGGGGTCGGCGGTGTTAGGGGCAGCAGAATAGGGGTACATAAGGATAACGTAGGTGGCGGTCGGCAGATTAGGGGTTAATTATTGTAGGTAGTTGGCGGCGACGTTGTGGGGGGCAGATTAGGGGTTAATAAATATAATATAGGGGTCGGCGGTGTTAGGGGCAGCAGATTAGGGGTACATAAGGATAACGTAGGTGGCGGTCGGCAGATTAGGGGTTAATTATTGTAGGTAGTTGGCGGCGACGTTGTGGGGGCAGATTAGGGGTTAATAAATATAATACAGGGGTCGGCGGTGTTAGGGGCAGCAGATTAGGGGTACATAAGTATAACGTAGGTGGCAGTCGGCAGATTAGGGGTTAAAAAAAATGTAATCGAGTGGCGGCGATGTGGGGGGACCTCGGTTTAGGGGTACATAGGTAGTTTATGGGTGTTAGTGTACTTTAGAGTACAGTAGTTAAGAGCTTTATGAACCGGCGTTAGCCCAAAAAGCTCTTAACTACTGACTTTTTTCTGCGGCTGGAGTTTTGTCGCTAGATTTCTAACGCTCACTTCAGACACGACTCTAAATATCGGAGTTAGAAAGATCCCATTGAAAAGATAGGATACGCAATTTACGTAAGGGGATCTGCGGTATGGAAAAGTCGCGGCTGAAAAGTGAGCGTTAGACCCTTTTTTGACTGACTCCAAATACCGGAGGTAGCCTAAAACCAGCGTTAGGAGCCTCTAACGCTGGTTTTCACGGCTACCTCCAAACTCCAAATCTAGGCCAGAGATACCTCAAGCAAAATTCAGCTATTTCAAATGCCAAAATAAAGGTAAAGGGGCTATTTATAAGCCATTTAATACACTCAAGCAGGTACAATGTATAACCAGGAACACATTAAAAGGGTAAAACATTTAACAGTCCCCCTTTAATGACTACTTACATAACACAGAATTTAAAGATATGTTTTTTTTATGTTTTTTTCAGCTTGTAAAAAAAGTTATACAGATAGGTGATACTGCCTGTCTTATTCCCATCATGGATGTTTTTAAGGAAGAAGACCGCAAATTGATGCAAAATCATTGTCATTCAAAGGCTATGGCTATTTTACAAAGTAAGGAAGGGAACACCTATATCAAGGAAGCGATAGCACATCTGTCCCTTGCTATTATTGCATCAGGTGAGTTAAACTGATTGCATCTGCACATTTCATGTGTGTATAGTTAAAGGTATAAAAAGGTCAAAATTAAAATGTGCATGGTTGCATTTCAACTTTAAATAGAATCAATTTAGCAATATACTTCCTTTAGCAAAAATGCTTCTAGTAAAAGTTATTACTGTTTTTTCGGCTGCATACGCACGTATGCTACAAGGGCTTATGCACCAGTATTTAAGCTCAATATGGTGGCAGTGGTGTGTGTTGTGCCTGTGGAGACTTTGTGTCAAATAAACCACTGTTCACTCTCTGAGAAGGTGTAATGTTTGAGAACTGGTGCACACACCGTCACAGCATATGTGTGTATGCTGCTTCCTAATTTACGGCTAGATTACGAGTTTTTCATTTTGAGCTGTGCGGTGCTAACAAGCAGTTTTGTGTCACCGCTCACTTACCTACAGCGCTGGTATTACGGGTTTTTACAAACCCGGCGTTAAAAGCAAGAAGTGAGCATTGAGCAAAATTTTGCTCCTTACCGCACTCCAATACCAGCGCTGCTTAAGTCAGCGGTGAGCTGGTCGTACGTGCTCGTGCACGATTTCCCCATAGGAATCAATGGGGAGAGCCGGCTGAGAAAGAGTCTAACACCTGCAAAAAAGCAGCGTAAAACTCAGTAACGCAGCCCCATTGATTCCTATGGGGAAACACATTTTATGTCTACACCTAACACCGTAACATGAACACCGAGTCTAAACACCCCTAATCTTATACTTATTAACACCTAATCTGCTGCCCCCCGACATCGCCGACACCTGCATTATA
This sequence comes from Bombina bombina, assembly GCF_027579735.1. Lineage (NCBI taxonomy): Eukaryota > Metazoa > Chordata > Amphibia > Anura > Bombinatoridae > Bombina > Bombina bombina. The sequence continues at coordinate 43,816,183 of NC_069506.1, forward strand.
TTTTTTAACCCCTAATCTGCCACTCCAGACACCGCCGCCACTTACATTATAGTTATGAACCCCTAATCTGCTGCCCCCAACATCGCCGCCACCTACATTATATTTATTAACCCCTAATCTGCCACCCCCAATGTCGCCGCAACCTACCTACACTTATTAACCCCTAATCTGCCACCCCCAATGTCGCCGCTACTATACTAAATGTATTAACCCCTAAACCTAAGTCTAATCCTAACCCTAACACCCCCTAACTTAAATATAATTTAAATAAATCTAAATAAAATGACTATAATTAACTAAATTATTCCTATTTAAAACTAAATACTTACCTGTAAAATAAACACTAAGATATATTGTATCTAGCTTAGGGTTTATTTTTATTTTACAGGCAAGTTTGTATTTATTTTAACTAGGTAGAATAGTAACTAAATAGTTATTAACTATTTAATAACTACCTAGCTAAAATAAATACAAAAGTACCTGTAAAATAAAACCTAACTTAAGTTACAATAACACCTAACACTACACTATAATTAAATAAATTAACTAAATTAAATACAATTACTTTAATTAAATTAAATTAGCTAAAGTACAAAAAACCCCCCACTAAATTACAGAAAATAATAAACAAATTACAGATATTTAAACTAATTACACCTAATCTAATAGCCCTATCAAAATAAAAAAAAGCCCCTCCAAAATAAAAAAAAAACCTAGCCTAAACTAAACTACCAAAAGCCCCTAATAGGACCTTTTGCGGGGCATTGCCCCAAAGTAATCAGCTCTTTTGTAAAAAAAAACTAAGCTCCCCATTGCCCTGAAAAGGGCATTTGAATGGGCATTGCCCTTAAAAGGACAGTTTGCTCTGCGGCCCAAACCCTAATCTAAAAAATAAAACCCATCCAATACAACCTTAAAAAAACCTAACACTAACCCCCTGAAGATCGACTTACAGTTCTGAAGACCCAACATCCATCCTCAAGGAAGCAGCAGAAGGCTTCATCCAACCGGGCCAAAGTCCTCAACGAAGCCGGGAGAAGTCTTCATCCAAGCCGGGCGAAGTGGTCCTCCAGATGGGCAGAAGTCTTCATCCAAGCCGGGCGAAGTGGTCCTCCAGATGGGCAGAAGTCTTCATCCAAGCCGGGCGAAGTGGTCCTCCAGATGGGCAGAAGTCTTCATCCAGACGGCATCTTCTATTTTCATCCATCCGATGCGGAGCGGCTCCATCTTCAAGACATCCGGCGCAGAGCATCCTCTTAAAATGATGGCTAAAAAAGCAGCGTTTAGCTCCTAACACAGCCCCATCGATTCCTATAGGGAAAAAAAGTTATGTCTACACCTAACACCCTAACATGAACCTGAGTCTAAACACCCCTAATTTTACACTTATAAACCCCTAATCTGCTGCCCCCAACATCGCCGACACCTACATTATATTTATTAACCCCTAATCTGCCGCCCCCAATGTCACCGCAACCTAACTACATTTATTAACCCCTAATCTGCCGCCCCCAACGTCGCCACCACTATAATAAAGTTATTAAACCCTAAACCTAAGTCTAACCCTAACCCTAACCCCACCTAACTTAAATATAATTTAAATAAATCTAAATGAAATTACTACAATAACTAAATAATTCCTATTTAAAACTAAATACTTACCTATAAAATAAACCCTAAGCTAGCTACAATATAACTAATAGTTACATTGTAGCTAGCTTAGGGTTTATTTTTATTTTACATGCAACTTTGTATTTATTTTAACTAGGTACAATAGTTATTAAATAGTTATTAACTATTTAATAACTACCTAGTTAAAATAAAGACAGATTTACCTGTAAAATAAAACCTAACCTAAGTTACAATTACACCTAACACTACACTACAATTACAATTAAATAAAATTATCTAAAGTACAAAAAAACCCCACTAAATTACAGAAAATAATAAAGAAATTAAAAGATTTTTAAACTAATTACACCTAATCTAATCCCCCTAACAAAATAAAAAAAGCCATACCCTACACTAAATTACAAATAGCCCTTAAAAGGGCCTTTTGCGGGGCATTGCCCCAAAGTAATCAGCTCTTTTACCTGAAAAAAAAATTACAATTCCGCCCCAACATTAAAACCCACCACCCACACAACCAACCCTACTCTAAAACCCACCCAACCCCCCTTAAAAAAACCTAACACTAACCCCCTGAAGATCACCTTACCTGGAGTCGTCTTCACCCAACCGGGCCGAAGTCCTCAACGAAGCCGGGAGAAGTCTTCATCCAGGCCGGGGGCGAAGTGGTCCTCCAGGCGGGCAGAAGTCTTCATCCAGATGGCATCTTCTATCTTCATCCATCCGGCGTGGAGCGGGTCCATCTTCAAGACATCCGACTTCAAAAGACGGCTAAACACGGAATGAAGGTTCCTTTAAATAATGTCATCCAAGATGGCATCCCTTCAATTCCGATTGGCTGATAGAATTCTATCAGCCAATTGGAATTAAGGTAGAAAAAATCCTATTGGCTGATGTATATATATATATATGTGTGTGTGTGTGTGTGAAGAACATAGGAATTTAAAATATTTGTAATGTACCTTTGGTTTTAACGCAGTTGGTCTAGCACAGTTTCGGGTTAGTGTGCGAGTAATAAATGGAAAAGGCTTTTTGCCCCATAGAAGTCTATATGGAAAGGGAGTTAGGGGGGTCCTAAAGTTAGCACGCCAGGGTCTTTCGCTTACATGCTAACGTTTTACTTTCAACTTCTAATGCTAGAGCTAACCTGAGAGCACAAATTTTTTTTTACCTTGAGCGCAATTAGCTCTGATGAGCGAAAAAAAGGATTCCTTCACTTGTAATCTATGCCAACATCTCATTTTGCATGAAAAATATAAAAACTATTTAACTTGAATCTCAAACAAGCAGGAAGAGCAGTTTCATAAACAGCTAATACCTAAGTATCAACTATTCATTGGCTAATTTGGATAATTCATACAAATGTATTCCTTGGCAAGGACTTAGCTCCAAAAGCTTGATAAGGAAAGTATTTTTTTTTTCTTCAATACAGGAATCTCTAGTAAAAAAACAAAAAAAACTGTGATGTATTTTGAAATGTTTTCTTGCAGCCAGAGTAATCAGTAAAGTAAAAGCATTCAAAACATTTCAGAACGATAGCATGAATGTTTGGCAACAAACAAAAAAGAAATGTCTCTGAAACAACTATAAATTGTGATTGTGCCGGAAAAAGCCAATTTAATTTACTCGGTTTTATGTTTTAATTAACAGCATCAGCTTTTATTAGTTAATGTTGTCTTTGTAGAACAAAACAGTCATTAAAATAACATATAACTATATTAATGCAGCTGTAGTTTGCTCGGATGTTTTCTGTTACATCCTGTTTTTCAAATGCTTCTAACATTTGAATGGATGAAAACATTGGGCTGAATATTGGAATTTAAAGTTTGATTGCCAATCACATAATGATTAAAAAATGAATTAATTGTTGAGATGTTGATGTTAACGTCTTAAATAGTCTTTTGCATTGCAAAGATAAGCTGAAGTTGCTTTACCTATTTTTAGAAAATGCGATTGTGAGTTAAGAGTTTATTGGAAGACTTTCCATGGCTTTGGGGTGATACAATTTTCAGTACATACACAACTTAAAATACATGTAGAAATGTTGTGCATGTATACATGGAAGAACATTTAACTACAGATCTCTATAAATTGTCATTAAACACTAAGGGCTCCATTTATGAAGCAGCGAATGCTTTTTCTGAGTCCCATTGTTTCAGGCTCGCCTGAAACGGAAGTTACAAAGCAGTGGTTATTTACAAAGCGTATGCATTTAGCGATGTTGAGCAGACATTTCCATTTAATAAATTTACCCCTAAGGGTTAGATTACAAGTGGGGAGTTAACCTGTTGCACGCGAGCGATATTAGCTTTGTGCTCGTGTTGGGAATAATGTACATATTACAAGTTGAAAATAAACAAAGAAATCGTAAGATTAGTATTTCTTCATGTGTGCTAACTCAACACCGCGTTAGACCTAAATCGCAAAATACAAATCGTATTAAGCATATTTTCTATTCCATTGTTCTTCACATATTAAATAATATATATATATATATATATATATATGATAATGTTAATGTAAAATAGATATCTATACCTATATATCTATAAGAATATATATACAGGTATAGGTATATACAGATATATATATATATATATATATATATATATATATATATACATGTGTGTGTGTATTTACAATAAAAATTACATTATACTAACCTATCAGGTTAGCACGTGAGCGATATGTGTTAGGCTTTTTCTTCCGTGCTCTCTATTAGCTTCTATAAAGAGAATGCAATAACACGGTCGCAATATTTGGTTAGTGCACGTTGGGTTTCACTCACACGCAAACTTTTTACTTTTAACTTGCAATACGCACGCAACCCAAAACATACAAAAAGCTTACTTCTAGTGAAGTTTGTGCTTGAGTGAAAGCACTAAATAGTTTGCCACTTGTAATCTGGCCCTAAGTAAATGCTAAATATAATGATGTATTCAAAGCAAAGACTAGCTTGGGAAAAAATATTCAGATATGTATGTATTTTATGTTTTGTTCTATGCATTTGTTTTATAGTTGTAATTTGTATACCTAACACTAGATGGTGTTATTTACATGATATTGATTATATTCTAAAATATATTTTTTATTGTTTATGTACATATGTTTCTTCCAAAATGTTGATATTTCAAATGTCATCTATATAGGGTAATAAGGTACATTTTAACTGTAAATTTTGATGCTCTATGCTATATACAGCAGGAGAAAGCAGCTGTGGACATGTCTGAGAAGATTATCTTCACAAACCATACCCAACACACATATGTAGAAAACAAACACACTCCATTATAACCAAGACTTATATACCCATGTCTGACACACAGGGCTTCTAACTAGAATTGTCTGGTGTCTATTATTTAACTGGACATTCCAGTATCATATATATGTGTGTGTGTGTGTGTAACATCTGTAAATGTAATTTATTTTCCATTTAATCTGATCTTGATATTCCCTCATGGAATTGTTTGGAATTTGTTTATTTCCTATGAGGAATATCTTCAGGTCAGTAGAGCAATAATTGTGCAGCATCTTAAAATTAAATACATTTATAGTAGTAGCTAATGTTACTGCTACAAGCCAGCAGAAGCACAACAAAGATATTTTATATATACCTGACACATGCTTGTAGAACAATATATATATATTTTTGCCCAGCTTTAGCTCTGCAAGGGATACATATTACTGCAATATATTTTAGCTAAAATATAGGTGAGGAAAAAAGCAGGAGTGTCAGCTCATATGACAAATCAGGCATAGTATTATGACCTGCATATCTGAAAAACCTTTGCATGGTTTGCAGACTTAAAGGAGCACTACATTCAGTAGAAATGCATAATTAACAAGAGCATAATAAAAAGACAAGGCGATAACACTTACTCTCAATTTGAAATTAGCAGTACATTTTTTTTTGTAAATTTATTTTCTCTCCCATTTTTCCGCCCCCCTGTATCATGTGACAGATATCAGCCAATCACAGACTAGTATACGTATACCCTGTGAGCTTGTGCACATGCTCAGTAGGATCTAGTTCCCCAGAAAGTATGCATATAAAAAGTCTGTGCAAACTTTCGGCCAGATTACGAGTTTTGTGGTATGAGTGAAAAAGCAGTGTTAAGGCTCTTTTTCACTACCGCTGGTATTAAGAGTTTTGCAGGTTTAGCTGCACCGCACACTTTTTTGGCTGTAACGCAACGTAGTTACCACAGCTTTCAAAAAGTCCTTTTTCAATGGGACTTCCATAGCGCCGGTATTACGAGTTTGCCTGGGAGGCCAAAAAGTGAGCGGTACAGCCAATACCGTCAAGATCCATAGCGTAAACTGAAAGTCAGTAGTTATGAGTTTTACGATACAAAGCCGTAACATAAAACTCATAACTAAAGTGCTAAAAAGTACACTAACACCCATAAACTACCTATTAACCCCTAAACCGAAGCCCTCCCGCATCACAAACACTAAAATAAAATTATTAACCCCTAATCTGCCGCTCCGGATATCGCAGCCACTATAATAAACATTTTAACCCCTAAACTGCCGCACTCCCACATCACAAACACTAGTTAAATATTATTAACCCCTAATCTGCCGCCCCTAACATCGCTGCCACCTACCTACATTTATTAACCCATAATCTGCCGTCCCAACATCGCCGCCACTATACTAAATTTATTAACCCCTAAACCTAAGTCTAACCCTAACACCCCCTAACTTAATTATAATTAAAATAAATCTAAATAAAAATTACTATCATTACATAAATAATTCCTATTTAAAACGAAATACTTACCTATAAAATAAACCCTAAGCTAGCAACAATATAACTTATAGTTACATTGTAGCTAGTTTGGGGTTAATTTTTATTTTACAGGCAAGTTTGTATTTATTTTAACTAGATAGAATAGTTAGTAAATAGTTATTAACTATTTACTAACTACCTAGTTAAAATAAATACAAATTTACCTGTAAAATAAAACCTAACCTGCCTTACACTAACACCTAACACTACACTACAATTAAATAAATTACATAAATTAAATACAATTAACTAAATTACAAAAACAAACAAACACAAATTACACAAAATAAAAAAAGAAATTATCAGATATTTAAACTAATTATACCTAATCTAATAGCCCTATCAAAATAAAAAAGCCCCCCCAAAATAAAAAAACCCTAGCCTAAACTAAACTACCAATAGCCCTTAAAAGGGCATTTTGCGGGGCATTGCCCCAAAGAAATCAGCTCTTTTACCTGTAAAAAAAAATACAAACAACCACCCAACATTAAAATGCACCACCCACACAACCAACCCCCCAAATAAAATCCTAACAAAAAAAACCTAAGCTCCCCATTGCTCTGAAAAGGGCATTTGGATGGGCATTGCCCTTAAAAGGGCATTTAGCTCTTTTTAAAGTTCCCAAACCCCTAATATAAAAATAAAACCCACCCAATAAACCCTTAAAAAAGCCTAACACTAACCCCCGAAGATCCACTTACAGTTTTTGAAGACCCGACATCCATCCTCAACGAAGCGGCAGAAGTCTTCATACAGACGACATCTTCTATCGTCATCCATTCGGCGCGGAGCGGCTTTATCTTAAAGACATCCGGCGCAGAGCATCCTCTTCCCTTGAAATCCGATTGGCTGATAGAATTCTATCAGCCAATCAGAATTAATGGTGAAAAAATCCTATTGGCTGAAGCAATCAGCCAATAGGATTGAGCTTCAATCCTATTGACTAATCGAATCAGCCAATAGGATTGAGCTTGCATTCTATTGGCTGTTCCAATCAGCCAATAGAATGCAAGTTCAATCCTATTGGCTGATTGCATCAGACAATAGGATTTTTTCACCTTTATTTCCGATTGGCTGATAGAATTCTCGAGGTTTATGTTAGGGTGTTAGGTGTAAACATAAATTTAGTTTTCCCATAGGAATCAATGGGGCTGCGTTACGGAGCTTTACACTGCTTTATTGCAGGTGTTAGGCTTTTTTTCAGCCGTCTCTCCCCATTGATGTCTATGGGGAAATCGTGCACAAGCACGTAAAACCAGCTCACCGCAGCGCTGGTATTGGAGTGTGGTATGGAGTTCAATTTTGCTTTACGCTCACATATTGCCTGAAAATGCTGTGTTTTTGCAAACCTGTAATAGCAGCGCTGTAGGTAAGTGAATGGTGACAATAACTTGCAAATTAGCACCGCGCCGTTCATAACGCAAAACTTGTAATCTAGCCATTTGATAATGGAAGTAAATTGGAAAGTGTCTTAAAACTGCATGTTCTATCTGAATCATAAAAGTGTTTTTGACTTCAGTGTCCCTTTAAAGGGACATTAAACACTTTGAGATGGTAATATAAAATGATAAATTGTATATATAAAACAACTCTGCAATATAAATTCATTATTTATTTTTTCCTATTTGCCTGCAATTCCATTCTGAAATTGTGAGCTTTTCAGTTCCTGTTAGAAATAGAAGTGCAGAACACTGTTAAATCCAGCACAACCATTGGCTGCACACTCTAGTGACCTATTTATAACTGACCCTAATTTGCTACAGCAGAGAAGGTAACACAAGTTACAACATGGCAGCTCCCAGTGTTTTATAGACACTAAAACTTTACACTTATTTTGTCACTTATTAAACAACTAATGAAACTTTAAAAAATACATCAACATGTTTGTCATGGACTAATCTTTTCTTTGAATGCATCATTCTATCTAGCATGTATTTAGTGTTTAATGTCCCTTTTAGATACCTTGGCTAATACATGTAACTAAAATTATACTTTATCTAAAAATATAAAAATATTGTAGTATTGCTTTACCCTCACACAGAAGTTATGGTTAGAAAAATAAAAATAAATTAATAACCTCATGTGGTACATGCATGTTTTTTTGTAGTGGTTTATAAAGGTGCTAACTGTTTGCCAATTCATAGGGCCAATACTTTATCAAAAAAATGTAGTGCATTGATACTCACTATTATTAAATTAGGCTTAGCTTTGCCTATCAAAATTGCTTTTGTTCATTTAGGTTATAATGATTTTCTTTAGTCAAATAACAAAATGCAATTAACATTTGGAAGAGTATTATAATTGTGTTGGAAGAGATTCATGAATATTTTTTCTATCTGCTGAACTGCTCAATATTTCACTTAACAGTTATATAAAAAGGCAAAAGCCTGGGAAATAATACACATTTTTTGAATTTTTGTCTCATGATTTATCACAAAATTAAAAGCTGTAAACAAATAGAAAATTGGACCAATTTTCCTTATGGTATTTTTCTTCCTATTATTATTTTTATTATTTTTTTTTTTCAATTATTTTTTAGGTGGCCATGCCAAAGAATCGCTGCTTGCCCGAGCCAGATGTTATGGGCAGCTGGGCTTGAAAAAAACTGCTATTTTTGATTTTAATGCCGTCCTAAAGGATGAACCTAACAATACAGAGGCCCTTTGTGGAAAAGGATTTATCTACATGACTCTTAATCATCAGAAGGTAACACTGTTAATATTTATTGTGCATTTGAGTTATATTTAACTTGGTTTAATAATTCTCTTTAATGATCACATCACTTTAAATGCCTTTTCAAGATACTTGGCAGATATAAAGGGATAATGTACTGTAAAATTGGCTTCTCCTTAATGTGATTACAATGTTATAGAGTTTAAATTGTATGGGAAATTAAACCTTTAGGTATAATTTGGTATGTGAAGTAACAGTTACTGCTTATTGAAACCACAACCCAATGGGTTGAGCAAGAAGGGAAAGCAGACTTTGTTTATCTTATCTGTTTAATTATTTACACAAATCCTCCTTATCTTCCTTTTTACTATTTACTCAAAGGCAAATACTTTAAGTAAGGGTAAATCCTAGCGTTTGTAAAATGCTAGGATTTACCAGTGGAACAAATAAAGGGGACTTTCAGTCATGAAGTATAAAATACTTCATGCTGAAAGTTCCTTTATTTGTCTGAAGCGTTCGCTGCACTGAGCTCCTCTGGCAGCCCACGGCAGAACGCTATTTTGCTGTGAAGTGAAGCTTCCACCTCTTAGCCAATAGCCGTGCAGGCTATCCAACTTGGCACTAGCTGGCCCGCATGGCTATTGACTAAAAGGTGGAAATGTCACCTCTCAGCAAAATAGCGTTCTGCCGTGGGCTGCCAGAGGAGCTCAGTTCAGCGAACACTTCAGACAAAAAAGGAACTTTCAGCATGAAGTATTTTATACATCATGACTGAAAGTCCCCTTTATTTGTACCGCTGTTAAATCCTAGCGTTTCACAAATGCTAGGATTTATCATCACTTTAAAGAGAGCAATGGAAAATTAGCCTTTTAGTACCCAAGGATGGATTGGTCTACCAGGATAAAAGGAGATTTCCCGGTGGGCTGCAGCAGATGGGTCTGGAAAGCTACAATTTAAAGAGGTTATTAATTGATGCAATTGGGCTTTAGAGAGCATATAACAATCTGGCACTTTTTTTTTAATACAAACTTTAATACTGAGTCAACAGAAAATAGGGCTTGTCTCCAAATTTTCCAGGGCTGCTTTTTTTTCCCAGTCCGGCCCTGCTAGTACCTCTCTGTCACAGACACCAACAGGGAGCATTATTTTATCTAAAACTTTTTGATTACATAGTTTTTCTGTAATCAGAAATTAAGTTCAGAAACGTTCAGTGTGGGTGGGGAAACAATATACAAAATCAGCTTTTTCAAATGAGAAAATAAAGATGAAGAAGCTATTTTTAAACAATTGGGAACATATTAAAAAGTATTAGTGCACACTGTCCCTTTAACGTAAGTCATTATATAGTGTGTGTACCTTGCTCAATATTACTGTTTCCTAAATAATTTACATTAAATATGGGAATTGAAAATAACCAATTTCTCAAGGCAAACAAGCAGTCTCATTACAATAGAAAAAAATTCACATTAACAGATGTTCACACGAAAACTGCTGATGCAAAAAACAGGCACCAGCTTTATCATTGAGCTAGATGATTGTGGTTATGGTTGAATGAAGACTTTGAATTCAAACTGTGAAATGTTGTTTAAGCAGGCAAAAAAACCAAAACAATGGTCTAACTTCTGCCAATTTTTTTCTTATAAACAAAAAGATTATAAATGATTTGAGTAAATAGAATAATTATTTAGCTATGTTTTTAACATTTCTAATTTAGTTCTTTATGTATTTTCTTTTCTAAAAAGTATGAATCATCTGTTCAAAGTATATAAAGTTTTTATACTTTGTAATTAAAGAGGTATTTAAATTCAATAAATCTGTATTTGTGCTAATTAGACGTGCATTTGATTAGTTTGAATGCAAATTAGTATCGAAAAAATGGATATTTGTTTAGTTTTCACGAAAGAATATCTGAGTGCACCAACTACATTTAAAGAAAAAAAAAAAGAATTATTGACAAAATTTGTCAGTATTCATTAGTTTTCTTTAAATTACCTGTAGGGGTTAAAATACTTACCTTTAGCGTGCTGGAGAGCCACGCTTATACCGACTCTGGCCTCGCTTCCATTGAGTCGTTAAAAATGGAGCCGTAAGCTACCGAAGCGGCCGACAGCTAAAAGTAATTTACGGCTGCATTTTAGTACCAGGTTTCCATTGAAAAGATTAGCGTGTTGCGCGCAGTTGCTCTTTTCGTGTAGCTGTAAGTTAACGTTGTGTTAACGCTTCCATCTGACGTCGGATTTCTTGAAAATCAATTAGTTGCTAAGGTAACCCGACCTTACGCTATAGAATTTACGTTTAACGTCCGTGCTTATTACCTGTGATCGCCTCTCAAGAAAAATAAAAAAACACTTATCCATATTTTTAATAATCAAATACTATTTTCTAATATAATTATATTTAACACTTCATAAATATAAGTAATATTTCTTGCTGCCCTAGGCATAGGTCTAGTTTGCATTCTGTAGATATGTTCTTGCATATATTATTATATTTAAATATATACTGATATTTCTATTAGAATATAAGTTCAACTATTTCTATACATGAGACAACAATAAATATTACTTATAACAATTTATTTCTACATTAAAACACTTGCATTATTTGCAAGTTTTATAATTTCAATAGAAAATAGGTCTCAAAAAGTACAATTTTCCTCTTTTACACCTAGTTGAGCTGGGGGTAATATATCTCAATGTATCGACAGCCTCCGACAATGTATTAACGGTTAGCGCTTTCAATGGAAACCTGGTATAATTTATCGATTAACGGCTTCTATTACTTTCTATGGGCCGCGAAAATCTTTTCGGCAGCCGAAGTCCGGCAGCCGATATTGAGGTATAACGCGCCATTGGAAACAGTCGTTAAACGCTATTGCTTTCGACAGCATATTTAACGGTTTGCGAGTGCACGCAAACTGAATTACGACTCAATGGAAGCGAGGCCTCTTCCTCTTAGAGACCTGGAAACAGCACGGTGGATCTCAGATCCTGCGTCAAAGGAAAAGGTCTGCTGCGTTAATCCTCTATTAGTGCGGCCCGGGGCTCTAAAAAGAAGGATCAGGATTAGTGAATCTCTCCAGGGCGCTGCTAGGAGTAAGTATATATTGCTACAGGTGAACCTTTTCACCTGTAGCAAAGGAACATTTAACGAAAACAAATGTAAATGTTCCCCTCATATTCAGTATTTGTTTGGTTTAAAATGATATAGATACAGAATAGTGCAGCAGAGGAAAAACCAAGAAAACTGATTTCTCAGAATATTTTTTCTGAAAGATTTGTCTGAATCAATTTTTTTACAGCTGCACATGTCTATTGCTAATATGCATTGCACATCTTAATAGAAAGGGGCCAATTTACTAAGCGGTCAATCGGCCCTAATGCAGCTGTTTCCGTGTGACCCTTCAGGTTTGCCGGAAACAGCAGTTAAGAAGCAGCGGTCTTAGGACTGCTGCTCCTTAACTGGTCTGCCGCCTCTGGCCACCAGAATTGTCGAGTGACAGATCAAATCATTTGGTTCTTGCCCTGGTGACCTGCGGCTTTAGGATAGTGGTAAGTGTGAAATAGTTTAGTTTGAAGATTCTCAGGTACAAAGCACTTACCACTAGGTTTCTCAGGAGGTGCATTGGTTTGTGCAGCCAGGATCTCCTCCCCCAAGGGAGAAGTCAAATTAGTACGTATGGTGGCCAAAATATGGTCAGGAGGTATAACTGGAATAAGTACAGACTCCTCATTGGATGGAAAAAGGCAAACATTGCATAGAGAGGGCATCAGCCCTAACATTCTTACTAACAGGCAGGTAGGAGACCACATAATTAAAACGAAACAAAAATAGCACCTATCTGGCCTGTCGGGGCGACAAACGTTTTGTTTCGATAGATACGTAAAATTCTTGTGGTTAGTTAGAATGAGCACTGGTATGCTAGTACCCTTGAGAAGGTGCCTCCATTCCTTGAGTGCCAAACCTATGGCCAGTAATTTCCTGTCACCAATTTCATAATTGCACTCCACTGGGGACAATTTCTTAGAGAAGAAACCGCACAGATACAAGGACCCATCAGGCGTAGGACATTGAGATAAGAGGGCACCTACTCCAGTCTTAAACGCATCAGCCTCAAGAACGAAAGGCAGAACAGGGTTAGTATGAGAGAACTGGAGCGACAGCAAAGGCAGTCTTAAGACTCTCAAAGGCCTTAATGGCAGTAGGTGATCAATGGAGTGCATCATTTTCTTTACGGGTCATTTCTGTAATAGGTTTGACCAAGGAAGAAAAGTTTTCAATAAACTTTTTATAGTAATTAGCAAAGCCCAAAAAACGTTAAATAGACCGAAGACCAACTGAGTCACTGCAGAACTGCAGACAACATGTCAGAATCCATGGAGAACCCTCTAACGGAGATTACATACTTGAGTCTGATGGAATAAATTCCTGGAAGACAGCAGGAGCATTACATAGTCCAAAGGACATTACAAGATATTCATAATGCCCGCTCCTGGTGTTAAATGCTGTTTACTATTTGTGTCCCTCCTTGATCCTAACGAGATTGTACACTCCTCCCAAATAAAATTTAGAAAAAATGTAGCTCCCTAGAGGCAGTCAAAGAGTTCTGCAATGAGCGGAATAGGGTAAGCATTCTTAATGGTAAGACGATTAAGACCCTTATAATCGATGCATGGTCTTAACTCAACACCCTTTTTATTCACGAAGAAGAAGCCAGCCCCTGCAGGAGAGCACAATTTGTGGATGATCCTCCATGACAGAGCATCGGCAGCATACTCCTCCATAGAACAATTCTCCGCAACAGACCGAGGGTAAACCCGGCCCCTAGAAGGAAATGCTCCGGGTTGCAGGTCTATGGCACAATTGTAAGACCGGTGAGGAGGCAACGTACCGGCACGCATCTTCTCAAAAAAATTTAGGAACTCTTGGTACTCCTCTGGCAATTGAGATACCAAAGAAGTACACAGGATTTTAACTGGTTTCCGAAGACAAGTGGAAATACATACATGACAAAATTTTGAACCAACGCCAGTCAAGACTGGGATTGTGCTTTTGGAGCCAGGGATAACCCAGAACAACCGGAAAATGCGAAGAGTTTATCACCTGGAACTGCAGGGTTTCAAAATGGAGAGCCCCAAAAGTCATGAATAACAGGGAGGTTTTGTGAGTAACAAGTATGGGTTGAAGGGGCCTCAATAGCAAGCGGAACGGACCGAGGCAATACAGGAATGGAGTGCTGTGATACAAAAGCACTGTCAATAAAATAGCCCACAGCACCGGACTATGGAGGAGTCCACCCAGGAAAGGACAACCGTTACCAAAGGTTTCTCCTTTAGCAGTTCCAGGGACAAGGATAAACCACCCAAGGTCTGCCCCCGATAGGACCTTAGGTGCAGGCATTTCGGGCCGTGAAGGACAAGACTTTAAAATGTGGCCCAGTAACCCGCAATAGAGGCAGAGTCCTTCCCTCCTCCTAAAAGCCCTCTCCACCATGGAGAGACGTGCCACAGAGAGATGCGTGAATCCCAACTGCATCGGCTCAGCAGTACCTGGTGACTCAGGACCAGGAGGCATGGAAGGCGAGGGAGGCATGGGTGTGATCAAAAACATAGTAGACAACTGGACAGGAGGCTTCCGCATGCGCTCCTTAAAGCAGGGCCTCTGACGGAGTCTGATGTCAATTAGGATTAAAAAAGACACCAAAGCCTCGAGATCCTCTGGTAAATCTCTGGCAGCAACTTCGTCTTTAATCGCATCAGAGAGCCCATGAAAGAAGGCTGCAACAAGGGCTTCATTGTTCCAACCTACCTCTGGGGCAAGAATATGGAACTCAATGGCATACTGAGCAACAGATCTCATACCTTGCTGAATGGACATGAGTCTTTGGCAGCAGAGGAAGAGCAAGTCGGAACATCAAATACCCTTTGAAAGGAGGCCACAAATTCAGGGTTATTAGAAATCACTGGTTTATTAGTCTCCCACAAGGAATTAGCCCAAGCAAGAGCCATGTCAGAGAGTAAAGAGATGAGAAATCCCACCTTAGCTCTGTCAGAGGGAAACACCTGAGGTAACATCTCAAAGTAAATGCCCACCTGGTTAAAAAACCCTCTACACTGATTAGAATCGCCTCCATATCACTGAGGTAGAGGTGCAGAACCGGACATGTTCCTGGTAGGACTAGTTGCAGCAGCGGAAACAGGAACAGCCATAACTTGTGGGACACTCTGATCCAAATGTGCAGTGAGAGTCAAAAGGGTTTGCAGGGCTAGTGCAAATTGATCCAAGCGGTGATCCTGTTCAACCATCCTGGAAATGATGGTGGTAAAGGTGGATTATTAGCACCATTAGGATTAATGGCCCTTGTGTAATGTCAGGGTACCCGGAATCAGACTGAGATGTGAAATGCAAAAATAATCACACCTTTATTAATAATAACAAAAAATACTAAAAAGCCCAAAAGCAAAACGACAAGCCAGAAGTCAAAACTAGAGCTGGTAGTCAGACGAGCCGGGTCAGGAGCCAAAGCCAGTAGTCAGACAAGCCAGATTCAGGAACAAAGAGAACAGCAGAATCAGGAACAAGCCAGGGTTCAGGAACCAGAAGGGACGTCAGCCAAGCCAGGTAATACACAGGAACTGGAACACAGGAACTCACAAAGAAGTCTGAGCAAACGCAAGGGTAAAAGCATACTGAACAGAGGCCCTTTAAATAATAAGTGATGACATCATAATTCTGGGACTGCAACCTATCTCACACTGATGATGTTCACCAGTTTGGCCATAAGAGGGTACCTAGGTGAGTGAACAGCGTTACACACTGTGCAGCAGATTCAGTGAGAGAGGTGAGTAAAATGGCAGCCAGCAGAAAATAGCAAACAAAGCAGGGTAAAACCCTGACATATTCATTGTCCCATCAATCTTATCCTCACCTCACTTGTGCTCTGATGAGCTTCACACATTCCTAAAGTCTCTCTCCCTGCACCACATCCCAAAGTCTCTCTTAGTACTGCAAATCTGTATCTCATTTTATGTCACTCTCCCTCTTGCTCATACTAGCTGTTGGTGATATCTCTCCCAATCCTGGTCTCCCACAACCCTTCCATACACCTAGAAACCAGTAGTCAAATTTCTTGTGTCACCAAAGCCAAAACCCCCTTCACTTGTGCACTCTTGAACTATCACTCTGTTTGCAACAAGCTCACTTCTATTCTTAATCCTTTTATCACCCACTCCCTCAACCTATCCACTCCAGCCAAACCACGAGGAATGCAAACAGACAAGGAGGTGTTGTAGGTATTTTACTTTCCTCTCATTGCACCTTCAGCAAATACAACCCATCTCTTCCCTCACATTTTCCTCCTTAGAAAGCTACATTATCTGTTTGTTCTCCCCTATCTCTACATGTTGTGATTATATATCACTAGTGATGTTGCAAACTTAAAATTTTCCGTTCGCGAACGGCGGATGCGAATTTCCGCAAGTGTTCGCGAACGGGCGAACCGCCATTGACTTCAATAGGCAGGCGAATTTTAAAACACACAGGGACTCTTTCTGGCCACAATAGTGATGGAAAAGCTGTTTCAAGGGTACTAACACCTGGACTGTGGCATGCCGGAGGGGGATCCATGGCAAAACTCCCATGGAAAATTACATAGTTGATGCAGAGGCTGGTTTTAATCCATAAAGGGCATAAATCACCTAACATTCCTAAATTGTTTGGAATAACGTGCTTTAAAACATCAGGTATGATGTTGTATTGATCAGGTAGTTTAAGGGTTACGCCCGCTTCACAGTGACAGACCAAACTCCCCATTTAACGCACCGCAAACAACCGCAAATAGTCCATTTGCACAACCGCAAACTCCCCATTGCCACGAGATAGATTTGATAAATAGATACATAGATTAGATAGATAGTTCAATAGATGCAATAGATACATTTTGATAGATACGATAGATAGATAGATAGATAGATTTGTTAGATCAATAGATAGATTTGATAGATAGATAGATAATTTCCCAGACAGAGAATTACAAGACGTGCGGTCTGGGACCCATGGTATGGTTCCCAGAGGCAGATGCGGTGCCCGAGGCTCTGATTAGAACAGAGCACTCTGGAACGTATCTGACCTCGGCCGAAATCGGAACATTCTTTTGCTTTCTGCCTGTCGGCCAAATGTCCGTCTGCCAAATGTCCTTCTGCATTTTGTCAGAGCACCACGGGCAATCTACTGTGCCACCAGATATGAGTGGTGTGTTAAGTAGTACTATTCTTATCAGTTTAATCCCTGTTACGTCCCCTATCAGGGGACGTGTATATGGCATGGATTTTAGGAACCAGGAGATGGAAAAAGATGCTTGGTCGGTCCGGCCACAAGATAGATAGATTTGATAGATAGATAGATAGATAGATAGATAGATAGATAGATAGATAGATAGATAGATACATAGATTAGATAGATAGATCAATAGATGCAATAGATTACATTTGATAGATAGATAGATTTGATAGATAAATAGATAGATTTGATAGATAGATAGATAATTTCCCAGACAGAGAATTACGAGACGTGCGGTCTGGGAGTCGACCCATGGTAAGGTTACTTCCTTTTGCACAATCGAGTACAGGTTGGGGATTGCCTTTTGTGCAAAGAAATTTCGGCCGGGTACCTTTCACTGTGGTGTCCCCTATCAGGGAACGTGTATATGGCATGGATTTTAGGAACCGGGAGATGGGAAAAGATGCTTGGTCGGTCCTCCTACTTCAAATTTGGGGCACTGCGCGTGCAATCTACTGTGCCACCAGATATGAGTGGTGTGTTAAGTAGTACTATTCTTATCAGTTTAATCCCTGTTACATCCCCTATCAGGGGACGTGTCTATGGCATGGATTTTAGGAACCGGAAGATGGAAAAAAATGCTTGGTCGGTCCTCCTACTTCAAATATTGGGGCACTGCGCGTGCAATCTACTGTGCCACCAGATAGGAGTGATGTGTTAAGTAGTACTATTCCTATCACTTTAATCCCTGTTACGTCCCCTATCAGGGGACGTGTATATGGCATAGATTTTAGGAACCAGGAGATGGAAAAAGATGCTTGGTCGGTCTTCCTACTTCAAATATTGGGGCACTGCACGTGCAATCTAATGTGCCACCAGATAGGAGTGGTCTGTTAAGTAGTACTATTCCTATCACTTTAATCCCTGTTACGTCCCCTATCAGGGGACGTGTATATGGCATGGATTTTAGAAACCGGGAGATGGAAAAAGATGCTTGGTCGGTCCTCCTACTTCAAATATTGGGGCACTGCGCGTGCAATCTAATGTGCCACCAGAAAGGAGTGGTGTGTTAAGTAGTACTATTCCTATCACTTTAATCCCTGTTACGTGCCTTTTTTTTGTTTTGTTTTTTGAAGCCACAGTGCAGCACCAGAGGCCAGAAAAATTTGGCATGTACACATGCCTGAAAAATTAGGTATTGTTGCAGCCGCTGCTGTAGCAGCGGCCAGAAAAATTGATGTTTGTTTCCCTGGCAGAAAGTGCCCTAAAACATTGTGGCTTGAACCCTAGTTGGTGGCGGATAAGTCACGCAAGTCATCCGGCATTCGAAGATAACATACAGCAGCTTGTGGACCATTTATAGCCCAAGGCAGATCATCTCATCAGGCCTTTTTTACTCGAATGTATCGCCGAATGTCAGTCCCTTCGGGATCTATCCCTCATTCATCTTAATAAAGGTGAGGTAATCTAGACTTTTTTGACCTAGGCGACTTCTCTTCTCAGTGACAATACCTCCTGCTGCACTGAAGGTCCTTTCTGACAGGACACTTGAAGCGAGGCAGGCCAGAAGTTCTATCACAAATTGGGATAGCTCAGGCCACAGGTCAAGCCTGCACACCCAATAGTCAAGGGGTTCATCGCTCCTCAGAGTGTCGAGATCTGCAGTTAAGGCGAGATAGTCTGCTACCTGTCGGTCGAGTCGTTCTCTAAGGGTGGACCCCGAAGGGCTGTGGCGATGCATAGGAGTTAAAAAGCTCTGCATGTCCTCCATCAACAACACATCTGTAAAGCATCCTGTCCTTGCCGGCGTGGTCGTGGGAGTCGGAGGATTACTTTCACCTCTTCCCCTGTTAGATTCCCGTTGTGCTGTGACATCACCCTTATACACTGTGTAAAGCATACTTTTTAATTTATTTTGGAACTGCTGCATCCTTTCCGACTTGCAGGAATTTGGTAACATTTCAGGCACTTTATGCTTATACCGGGGGTCTAGTAGCATGGACAACCAGTACAGGTCCTTCTCCTTCAGCTTTTTTATACAAGGATCACTCAACAGGCACGACAGCATGAAAGACCCCATTTGCACAAGGTTGGATGTCGAGCTACTCATGTCCCGTTCCTCGTCCTCAGTGATCTCACTGAAGGTATCTTCTTCCCCCCAGCCACGTACAACACCACGGGTACCAGATAGGTGACAACGAGAACCCTGGGATGCCTGTTATGGTTGGTCTTCCTCCTCCTCCTCAAAGCCACATTCCTCCTCTGACTCCTCTTCCTCACAATCCTCTTCCAGCATTGCTGCTGGTCCAGCAAGCGATGCTGATAAGGCTGTTTCTGGTGGTGATGGTGACCACAACTCTTCCTCTTCCTCTTCACGCTCATCTACGGCCTGATCCAGCACTCTTCGCAGGGCACGCTCCAGGAAGAAAACAAATGGTATGATGTCGCTGATGGTGCCTTCAGTGCGACTGACTAGATTTGTCACCTCCTCAAAAGGACGCATGAGCCTACAGGCATTGCGCATGAGCGTCAAGTAACATGGCAAAAAAATCCCCAGCTCCGCAGAGGCTGTCCTAGCACCCCGGTCATACAAATACTCGTTAATGGCTTTTTCTTGTTGGAGCAGGCGGTCGAACATTAGGAGTGTTGAATTCCAAAGTGTCGGGCTGTTGCAAATCAAGCGCCTCACTGGCATGTTGTTTCGCCGCTGGATATGTGCAAAATTCGCCATGGCCGTGTAGGAACGCCTGAAATGGCCACACACCTTCCTGGCCTGCTTCAGGACGTCCTGTAGTAAGCCTGAGTACTTATGCACAAAGCGTTGTACGATCAGATTACACACATGTGCCATGCATGGCACATGTGTCAACTTGCCCAATTTCAATGGCGCCAACAAATTACTTCCATTGTCAGAAACCACTTTGCCGATCTCCAGTTGGTGCGGAGTCAGCCACTGATCCACCTGTGCGTCAGGGCGGACAGGAGTGCTGTTCCGGTGTGACTCTCTGCTTTCAGGCAAGTTAACCCCAAGACGGCGTGACACTGCCGTATCCGGGATGTGGAATAGTACCTGCGGAGCTGGGGGAGTGTAGTTGATGTGGAGCAAGACGCAGCAGCAGAAGAGGACTCAGCCGAGGAGGTTATGGAAGAGGATGGAGTAGGAGGAGTAGAGGAGGTGGCAGCAGGCCTGCCTGCAAGTTGTGGCGGTGTCACCAACTCCTCTGCAGAGCCATGCATTCCATGCTTGGCAGCCGTCAGCAGGTTTACCCAATGCGCAGTGTAGGTGATATACCTGCCCTGACCATGCTTTGCAGACCAGCTATCAGTGGTCAGATGGACCCTTGCCCCAACACTGTGTGCCAGACATGCCATTACTTCCTTTCGCACAATTGAGTACAGGTTGGGGATTGCCTTTTGTGCAAAGAAATTTCATCCGGGTACCATCCACTGTGGTGTCCCAATAGCTACAAATTTTTTGAACGCCTCAGACTCCACCAGCTTGTATGGTAAAAGCTGGCGGGCTAAGAGTTCAGACAAGCCAGCTGTCAGACGCCGGGCAAGGGGGTGACTTTGGGACATTGGCTTCTTACGCTCAAACATGTCCTTCACAGACACCTGACTGTGGGCAGATGAGCAGGAACTGCTACGGAAGAGAGACGGAGTGCCGGATGGTTGAGAGGGGGCAAGGACGACAGCAGTGGTTGACGTGGCTGAAGATGCTGGACCAGGAGGAGGATGGCGGCTTTGAGTTTGTGTGCTGCTTGTACTCATGTGTTCATCCCATCGGCATTTGTGATGTGAGATCATGTGCCTTCGCAAAGCAGTTGTACCTAGGTGGGTGTTGTACTTCCCACGACTCAGTTTCTTTTGGCACAAGTTGCAAATGGCATCGCTGTTGTCAGAGGCAGACACAAAAAAACACCACACTGCTGAGCTCTGCGATGATGGCATTCTGGTGGTGGCAACAGCATGCGTTGATTGGCGTGCTGTCTGGCTGACCCCGGGTGCCGATGCATGCTGTCTGACTGTGCCACTAGCTCCTTGCGATGACCTCCCCCTGCTTCCAACTCGTCTCTTCCTCCTCCTCTCTGTCTCCCCATCTGTACTTTCCCCCTCTTCTTTTCTAGTGGGCACCATGTGACATCCACGGGCGCATCATCATCAACCGCTTCACACTGACAAATCAACAAAGGAAGCAGCAGCGGGTACAACATCATCATCATCACACCATACGTCCATGTCTGTAATGCTGCCTGACTGAGACATATCACTGTTCTCTACATCCTCTGTCAATGATGGTTGTGCATCACTCATTTCTTCAAACTGATGTGTCAATAACTCCTCTGACAGATCAAGTGAAGCGGCTGTGGTGCTAGTGTTGGTGGTGGCAGCAGGCGGGCGAGTGGTCACTTGAGAGGTGCCCGAAGCTAAGCTGTAGGTGGATGGTGCGTCAAGGTTCCGAGCAGAAGCTGAAGAAGATTGGGTGTCCTGTGTTAGCCAGTCAACTAGGTCCTCCTCAGAACTTTTCGCATTCATGGTACGTGGCCTCTGATCACTGGGCATTATTGTAGGGTCAAAGGGAATCACAGCACCACGACCACGACGGCACCTGTGGGGTGGCCTGCCTCTGCCTGTCATTTTTTTTAATGTACACCTACACTACTATTAAACAAGATATGAGTGGTGGCACTGGGAAAGTGGGCACAGTATACGCTGTGAGCCTGACACACACGCTGGCCAGCAGGCAACTGCAATTAGATTACACAAGCAGACTGATGTTTCACAGTCAAAAACGTTTTTTTTTTTTTTAAAAATTACACTACTGTTACAAAAGATATGAGTGGTGGCACTAGTTGGCAAGTGGGCCTGGCACACACGCTGGCAGGCAACTGCAATTAGATTACACTAGCAGACTGATGTTTCACAGTCAAAAAAGTTTTTTTTTTAAATTTACACTACTGTTACAACAGATATGAGTGCTGGCACTAGTTGGCAAGTGGGCCTGGCACACACGCTGGCAGGCAGGCAACTGCAATTAGATTACACTAGCAGACTGATGTTTCACAGTCAAAAAAGTTTTTTTTTTAAATTTACACTACTGTTACAACAGATATGAGTGGTGGCACTAGTTGGCAAGTGGGCCTGGCCCACACGATGGCAGGCAGGCAACTGCTATTAGATTACACTAGCAGACTGATGTTTCACAGTCAAAAAAGTTTTTTTTTAAAAACATGTATACTACTGTTACAACAGATATGAGTGATGGCACTAGTTGGCAAGTGGGCCTGGCACACACGCTGGCAGACAGGCAACTGCAATTAGATTACACTAGCAGACTGATGTTTCACAGTCAAAAAAGTTTTTTTTTTAAATTTACACTACTGTTACAACAGATATGAGTGGTGGCACTAGTTGGCAAGTGGGCCTGGCCCACACGCTGGCAGGCAGGCAACTGCTATTAGATTACACTAGCAGACTGATGTTTCACAGTCAAAAAAGTTTTTTTTTAAAAACATGTATACTACTGTTACAACAGATATGAGTGGTGGCACTAGTTGGCAAGTGGGCCTGGCACACACGCTGGCAGGCAGGCAGGCAACTGCAATTAGATTACACTAGCAGACTGATGTTTCACAGTCAAAAAAGTATTTTTTTTAAATTTACACTACTGTTACAACAGATATGAGTGGTGGCACTAGTTGGCAAGTGGGCCTGTCCCACACGCTGGCAGGCAGGCAACTGCTATTAGATTACACTAGCAGACTGATGTTTCACAGTCAAAAAAGTTTTTTTTTTAAATTTACACTACTGTTACAACAGATATGAGTGGTGGCACTAGTTGGCAAGTGGGCCTGGCCCACACGCTGGCAGGCAGGCAACTGCTATTAGATTACACTAGCAGACTGATGTTTCACAGTCAAAAAAAGTTTTTTTAAAAAAAACATGTATACTACTGTTTCAACAGATATGAGTGGTGGCACTAGTTGGCAAGTGGGCCTGGCACACACGCTGGCAGGCAGGCAGGCAACTGCAATTAGATTACACTAGCAGACTGATGTTTCACAGTCAAAAAAGTTTTTTTTTTAAATTTACACTACTGTTACAACAGATATGAGTGGTGGCACTAGTTGGCAAGTGGGCCTGGCCCACACGCTGGCAGGCAGGCAACTGCTATTAGATTACACTAGCAGACTGATGTTTCACAGTCAAAAAAGTTTTTTTTAAAAAACAAGTATACTACTGTTACAACAGATATGAGTGGTGGCACTAGTTGGCAAGTGGGCCTGGCACACACGCTGGCAGGCAGGCAACTGCTATTAGATTACACTAGCAGACTGATATTTCACAGTCAATAAAGTTTTTTTTTTTAAAAATTACACTACTGTTACAACAGATATGAGTCGTGGCACTAGTTGGCAAGTGGGCCTGGCACACATGCTGGCAGGCAGGCAACTGCAATTAGATTACACTAGCAGACTGATGTTTCACAGTCAAAAAAATTTTTTTTTTAAATTTACACTACTGTTACAACAGATATGAGTGGTGGCACTAGTTTTCAAGTGGGCCTGGCACACACGCTGGCTGGCAGGCAGGCAGGCAGGCAGGCAACTGCTATTAGATTACACTAGCAGACTGATGTTGCACAGTCAAAAAAGTTTTTTTTTTTAAATTTACAATACTGTTACAACAGATATGAGTGGTGGCACTAGTTGGCAAGTGGGCCTGGCACACATGCTGGCAGGCAGGCAACTGCAATTAGATTACACTGGCAGACTGATATTTCACAGTCATAAAAGTTTTTTTTTAAAAAAATTACACTATTGTTACAACAGATATGAGTCGTGGCACTAGTTGGCAAGTGGGCCTGGCACACATGCTGGCAGGCAGGCAACTGCAATTAGATTACACTAGCAGACTGATGTTTCACAGTCAAAAAAGTTTTTTTTTAAAATTTACACTACTGTTACAACAGATATGAGTGGTGGCACTAGTTGGCAAGTGGGCCTGGCACACACGCTGGCTGGCAGGCAGGCAGGCAGGCAACTGCTATTAGATTACACTAGCAGACTGATGTTGCACAGTCAAAAAAGTTTTTTTTTAAATTTACAATACTGTTACAACAGATATGAGTGGTGGCACTAGTTGGCAAGTGGGCCTGGTACACACACTGGCAGGCAGGCAACTGCAATTAGATTACACTAGCAGACTGATGTTTCACAGTCAAAAAAGTTTTTTTTTTAATTTACACTACTGTTACAATAGATATGAGTGGTGGCACTAGTTGGCAAGTGGGCCTGGCACACACGCTGGCAGGCAACTGCAATTAGATTACACTAGCAAACTGATGTTTCACAGTCAAAAAAGTTTTTTTTTTAAATTTACACTACTGTTACAACAGATATGAGTGGTGGCACTAGTTGGCAAGTGGGCCTGGCACACACGCTGGCAGGCAGGCAACTGCTATTAGATTATACTAGCAGACTGATGTTTCACAGTCAATAAAGTTTTTTTAAAAAAATATTTACACTACTGTTACAACAGATATGAGTGGTGGCACTAGTTGGCAAATGGGCCTGGCACACATGCTGGCAGGCAGGCAACTGCTATTAGATTACACTAGCAGACTGATGTTTCACAGTCAAAACGTTTTTTTTCCAAAATTTACACTACTGTTACAACAGATATGAGTGGTGGCACTAGTTGGCAAGTGGGCCTGGCACACACGCTGGCAGGCAGGCAACGGCTATTAGATTACACTAGCAGACTGATGTTTCACAGTCAATAAAGTTTGTTTTTTTAAATTTACACTACAGTTACAACCGATATAAGTGGTGGCACTAGTTGGCAAGTGGGCCTGGCACACATGCAGGCAGGCAGGCAACTGCTATTAGATTACACTAGCAGACTGATGTTTCATAGTCAATAAAGTTTTTTTTATAAAAATTTACACTACTGTTACAACAGATATGAGTGGTGGCACTAGTTGGCAAGTGGGCCTGGCACACACGCTGGCAGGCAGGCAACTGCTATTAGATTACACTAGCAGACTGATATTTCACAGTCAATAAAGTTTTTTTTAAAAAAATTTACACTACTGTTACAACAGATATGAGTGGTGGCACTAGTTGGCAAGTGGGCCTGGCACACTTTCTGGCAGGCAGGCAACTGCAATTAGATTACACTAGCAGACTGATGTTTCACAGTCAAATTTTTTTTTTAAATTTACACTACTGTTACAACATATATAAGTGGTGGCACTAGTTGGCAAGTGGGCCTGGCACACACGCTGGCAGGCAGGCAACTGCAATTAGATTACACTAGCAGACTGATGTTTCACAGTCAAAAAAGTTTTTTATTTTAAATTTACACTACTGTTACAACAGATATGAGTGGTGGCACTAGTTGGCAAGTGGGCCTGGCACACACGCTGGCTGGCAGGCAGGCAGGC
The DNA here is from genome assembly GCF_027579735.1 of Bombina bombina. Taxonomy (NCBI): domain Eukaryota; kingdom Metazoa; phylum Chordata; class Amphibia; order Anura; family Bombinatoridae; genus Bombina; species Bombina bombina. The sequence continues at coordinate 43,842,006 of NC_069506.1, forward strand.
AACTGCTATTAGATTACACTAGCAGACTGATGTTGCACAGTCAAAAAAGTTTTTTTTTAAATTTACAATACTGTTACAACAGATATGAGTGGTGGCACTAGTTGGCAAGTGGGCCTGGTACACACACTGGCAGGCAGGCAACTGCAATTAGATTACACTAGCAGACTGATGTTTCACAGTCAAAAAAGTTTTTTTTTTAAATTTACACTACTGTTACAACAGATATGAGTGGTGGCACTAGTTGGCAAGTGGGCCTGGCACACACGCTGGCAGGCAGGCAACTGCTATTAGATTACACTAGCAGACTGATGTTTCACAGTCAATAAAGTTTTTTTAAAAAAAAATTTACACTACTGTTACAACAGATATGAGTGGTGGCACTAGTTGGCAAGTGGGCCTGGCACACACGCTGGCAGGCAGGCAACTGCTATTAGATTACACTAGCAGACTGATGTTTCACAGTCAAAAAAGTTTTTTTTGAAATTTACACTACTGTTACAACAGATATGAGTGGTGGCACTAGTTGGCAAATGGGCCTGGCACACATGCTGGCAGGCAGGCAACTGCTATTAGATTACACTAGCAGACTGATGTTTCACAGTCAAAACGTTTTTTTTCCAAAATTTACACTACTGTTACAACAGATATGAGTGGTGGCACTAGTTGGCAAGTGGGCCTGGCACACACGCTGGCAGGCAGGCAACAGCTATTAGATTACACTAGCAGACTGATGTTTCACAGTCAATAAAGTTTGTTTTTTTAAGTTTACACTACAGTTACAACCGATATGAGTGGTGGCACTAGTTGGCAAGTGGGCCTGGCACACATGCTGGCAGGCAGGCAACTGCTATTAGATTACACTAGCAGACTGATGTTTCATAGTCAATAAAGTTTTTTTTATAAAAATTTACACTACTGTTACAACAGATATGAGTGGTGGCACTAGTTGGCAAGTGGGCCTGGCACACACGCTGGCAGGCAGGCAGGCAACTGCTATTAGATTACACTAGCAGACTGATATTTCACAGTCAATAAAGTTTTTCTTAAAAAAATTTACACTACTGTTACAACAGATATGAGTGGTGGCACTAGTTGGCAAGTGGGCCTGGCACACTTTCTGGCAGGCAGGCAACTGCAATTAGATTACACTAGCAGACTAATGTTTCACAGTCAAATTTTTTTTTTTTAAATTTACACTACTGTTACAACATATATAAGTGGTGGCACTAGTTGGCAAGTGGGCCTGGCACACACGCTGGCAGGCAGGCAACTGCAATCAGATTACACTAGCAGACTGATGTTTCACAGTCAAAAAAGTTTTTTATTTTAAATTTACACTACTGTTACAACAGATATGAGTGGTTGCACTAGTTGGCAAGTGGGCCTGGCACACACGCTGGCAGGCAGGCAACTGCTATTAGATTACACTAGCAGACTGATGTTTCACAGTCAATAAAGTTTTTTTTTTTTAAAAATTACACCACTGTTATAACAGATATAAGTGGTGGTACTAGTTGGCAAATGGGCCTGGCACACACGCTGGCAGGCAGGGAACTGCTATTAGATTACACTAGCAGACTGATGTTTCACAGTCAATAAAGTTTTTTTTAAAAAAAATGTACACTACTGTTACCATAGATATGAGTGGGGGCACTAGTTGGCAAGTGGGCCTCGCACACACTATAATATAGGACCCTTGTGCTTAATTAGCAGAGATACGTTAGTTATTTTGGGCACCCGCTCTAATCTCTCCTCTTTATTGAGGGCGGCATGATACCCTACTCTCTAATTTAATTTAATAAATAAAAAACAAAATCACAAGAGCTTCCCATTTTACCTTCATCAATTGACAATAGACCTTCTCCTGTCACCTTGCCTACTTTTATTTTATATAATTTAAACGCAATTATCTTCATCTCCCTGTGAACCTAATATTTATATCTCACTCACTAACTCTCAATTGTCAACTTTGTTAAGTGTATTCCACTGTATTAGAAAACCCGCCCCTCCCCCACTTCACTTTAGAGCGGCTCTTGCCCGCTGAACTCCCCTTTACCCACTCTTAAAATGAAAATGTATAACGCCAACCCCCCTTTTTTTGCCTCAACCTACTTTAATTAGATAAACTGATTTATGTTTTATACTGCAATAGGGGGATCATCTCTATTCTTTCTATAATATAAAACTGGGGTTTTATTATCTAATGCACCAAACTAGTACGGACATATGAATTCAGGTAATGTTAGACTATTACTCCCACTTACTAGCCTTTGTTTACAGATTGATCTCTCCTCTACAGATGAGTGGGATTATGTTCTTACCCATATTATATACAAAATCAATATGTTTACTATTTCATATCTTTACCATGTTTTGTCCCTAGAATCATTACGCCAGTATTATTTTCTTCTGTTTATTCACTGAAAATGTATGCACCTTTATAATGTTGCCACTGTTCACTGGTGATTTTGTATGTTATATCCTATACAACCTCAATAAAAACTATTAATAAAAAAAAAAAAAAGTGTTGTTTTTTTTAAATGTACACTACTGTTACTCCAGATATGAGTTGCACTGGTGTGACACTGTGCCCTGGCAGGCCCTGAAACGCACACGTGTGAAGGAAACTGACTGCTATTATTTCACAGTCAAAAAAGTGTTGTTTTTTTAAACTGTACACTACTGTTACACCAGATATGAGTTGCACTGGTGTGACACTGTGCCCTGGCAGGCCCTGAAACGCACACGTGTGAAGGAAACTGACTGCTATTATTTCACAGTCAAAAAAGTGTTGTTTTTTTAAACTGTACACTACTGTTACACCAGATATGAGTTGCACTGGTGTGACACTGTGCCCTGGCAGGCCCTGAAACGCACACGTGTGAAGGAAACTGACTGCTATTATTTCACAGTCAAAAAAGTGTTGTTTTTTTTTAAATGTACACTACTGTTACACCAGATATGAGTTGCACTGGTGTGACACTGTGCCCTGGCAGGCTCTGAAACGCACATGTGTGAAGGAAACTGACTGCTATTATATTACAGTCAAAAAAGTTTTTTGTTTTTTTTTAAATGCAAGCTATTGTGACACCAGATCTGAGTGGTGGCACTGGGCAAGTGGGCACAGTATACGCTGTGAGCCTGACACACACGCTGGCAGGTAGGCAACTGCAATTAGATTACACAGGGAAAAAAAAAGCAGACTGATGTTCTAGCCCTAAAATGGGCTTTTTGGGGTGCTGTACTTACAGCAGAGATCAGATGAGTCCTTCAGGACTGTAGTGGACACTGAATACACTAGCCTAGCTATCCATTTCCCTATTAAATCAGCAGCAGCTACACTGTCCCTCCTCTCACTAAGAATGCAGCTTCCGAATCAATCTAAAATGGATGCTGTCCAGGAGGTGGGAGGGTCTGGGAGTGAGGGTCTGCTGCTGATTGGCTGGAATGTGTCTGCTGACTGTGAGGTACAGGGTCAAAGTTTATTCAATGATGACGAAAAGGGGGCGGACCGAACATCGCATATGTACGCCCGCCACGGCGAACGCGAACAACCTACGTTTGCCGGGAACTATTCGCAGGCGAACTATTCGGGACATCTCTATTTGTAATCTGAGCACAAAAATGCAGGCTGTATCCAACCACTCAAGCTTGAGGTTCCATACTGCTTGCATTCTTGTGATTTACATAAAATCTTATCCAGTCATTTTTTTAACTTTTCTATGGTTGACATCAGACTTGTACTATACAACAAATTGTTTATTTGTTAGATGAAATATAACATAATTATCTTTGAGATAAATCAGCAATTGAAGAAGGCTGAACATATAATTATGTAAGACTCTTATAATGCAGCATTTGACATATCTTATATGAGTTTCATCTTTTTAATCTGTACATGTTAAGAGCAGTATCATTAGGATGAGAACTAAATTAATTGATGTAGATTTTCTCTATTTTATGACTTTCATCTGCTCGAAAACATTTCAATTGCTTTGCAATAAATTG
>NC_069506.1:44533513-44641013 GCF_027579735.1 Bombina bombina
CAGGGTCATTTACTCTCCCTGCCAGGAAAGAAAAGAATTTATCAGGTAAAGCATACATTTTGTTTTCTTTCCAATGGCAGGGAGAGTCCACAAATTCATTAATTACTGTTGGGAATCCAATACCCTAGCTAGAAAGGACACAGAATGAAAAACGGGAGGGAAAATAAGGTAGGCGGACCTTAATATGAAAGCATTACTGCTTGAAGCACTTTTCTCCCAAAAGCAGTCTCAGCTGAGGCAAAACCATCCAACTTGTAGAATTTAGAAAAAGTATGTAAAGAGGATCAGGTAGGCGCCTTACAAATCTGCTCCATAGAAGCTGCGTTCTTAAAAGCCCAAGAAGAGGATACTGCCCGAGTAGAATAAAACGTAATCCTTTTAGGATGCTGTTGGCCAGCTTCCTAATAGGCCAAATGGAAAATACTTTTCAGCCAAAAAGAAAGGGTAGTCGCAGTAGCCTTCATTGTGCTTACCAGCACACAACACAAACAAGGAGGAAGACTGTCTAAAATCCTTGGTCGCATGAAGATAGAACTTCACATCAGGCACTACATCCAGATTGTCCTTCTCTGCCAACCTCCTATAGTAGACGAAGGCAAAGAATAACTGGGGGAGTAAGGGAAGTGAAAGCGATATTTATAAGCTTTGGTTGGGGTGTCTATGCCTCCTCCTGGTGGCCAGGTGTTGAATTCCCAACAGTAAAGAATTAAATTGTGGACTCTCCCTGAAAAAAAAGAAAAAGAAAAGCGAGACAATCTCATCAGTCTTTATGAACTCAGCATGCTGGGCCTAAGTTTAAGTTAAAATCCTGAACTAACCTCTGGAACACTGCTTGGAATGCTTACTAGTCATGGTAAAAAAAATAATGCTTTCGTAACAGAAACAAATACCATATACAGCTGTTGGCTGCAAAATTTGGATATTTTTGGCACCAGATGTTTTAGTGTAAAAGTATTATATTGTGCAAATCCAGATGATTGTGTTTTGCACTTTTACACTAATAAATTTGATGCGTGAAAATAGCTAAACGCTGCAGCCCGCAGCCATATTGTTGTCCATACCTAATGCTTACAGTCAGTCCTCTATTTATGCCAGCAAGATCACCTAAACCATTTTTAAGTGTCTTTCTAAACTGTTGGGTTTGTAATTATTGTTTTTCCACATTGCTGGTGGTTTGCAACAATGTTTTTGGGCCTTGTATGGTGGCTGTTGGTAAAGCCTTAGCTGCAAAACTGAGGTTTATCTCAAATATAACAAAATAAGCCATAATATTATAATAAATGAAGCAAACTGTGTTCTTACCTATTTTTTTAATTATTTTTCCAGGTTTACATTTTGTATGTTCTTGACACAAATCACATTCTTTACCACTGTCTTCTGGACAGAAATATCCAAACTGGCACTCACATACTGTATTTGAAGTATAGGTACATGGTTTCTGTATAATAAGTCCAGCTCCTAAACAGTAGATAAACAATAAAAAAGCAAGCTTTACAGTTATAATATATCAGGTTTTAATATTCTTTACAATAACACTATCATCACTATTACATATATATCATGGCATTTGGAAGGCTGAGGTACTAAACCAATTTTTTTCTTCAGTATACACAAGAGAGGAACCAATGGGGGATACTTTGAAACAAACTAGAACATACAAGCCCATACCATTAACTGGGTTATCTCTAGAGGATATCAGGGGAAAAATGGATAATATCCCAAATGGAATACAACCAAGGGGTTTACAGGAATTTAGCACTTTAATTTTTTTAAGGTTCATTATCCTCAGGCATAGTACCCCAGAACTGACATAAAGCTGATGTGGTGCCACTCTTCAAAAAGGAAAGCAGTGCTGATTCAGGAAGCTATAGACCAGTTAGTCTGACATCAATAGTGGGGAAGATACTTGAAGGGTTTATAAGGGATTATATTGATAAGTATATACGTGTAAACAAGATTATGGGGTCGATTTAACAAGCAGCGGATGCTGCTTCCGACCCCGATCGTTTCTGGTCCGCTTTTTAGATGGCGGACTGAAATCATTATGATCCAATATGATCTGGGTGATTGACACCCCTGGTAGCAGCCAATTGGCCATTGGTGAGCAGGGGGCGGCATTGTACAAGCATTTCACTAGAGATGCTTGTGCAATGTTAAATGCTGACATCGTATGCTGCTGGCATTTAGCAAGGTCAAGCAGACATGATTCGCTACAGCAAATCATGTCCGCTCGACCCTACATAAATCTACCCTTTTGAGTTCAATTCAGCATGGTTTTATGAGAAATAGATCATGTCAAACTATTCTAATTCAATTTTACCAGGAAGTAAAAATATAGAGGGGAATCAGTTGATGTGATACTGTATACTTGTATTTTGCAAAGGAATTTGATACAGTGCCACATGAGAGATTAATGTACAAAATTAAAGCACTGGGAATATCTGAAAATGTTAGCTCATGAATAAATAACTGGATAAAAGATAGGGAGCAACGAGTAGTAGTGAATGTGTCATACTCAGATTGGACAAAGGTAATCAGTGGAGTCCCCCAGGGATCAGTACTGGGCCCTGTTCTCTTTAATATTTTTATTAATGACTTGGAGCAAGGATTAAATAGCAACATCTCTATTTTTGCAGATGATACAAAGTTGTGTAAGGTCATTAGGTAAGAGCAGGATGAACTTGCTTTAGAAGGGGATCTGCATAAAATAGAAGAATGGGCAAATAAATAGAAAATTAGATTTAATACTAAAAATTCAAGGTTTTACATTTTGAATGTAAAAATAAGCAGACAGGGGGCGTGTCCGGGCAATGGTGGTGAACAGCCACACTTTCAGAAGCTCCGAGTGAATCCTGTTTAATCCGCCGATTTATACAGGCATCTGACAGCAAAAACTAACATAAATAGCTGAGAAAGTGCCCTATATTCAGGGGACAAAGAATACCTTTTTCTGCTGTTTACATGATCTTTGGGCCCCGAACCCGACCGTCGAGCCCTTAGGCGGTGGCCTACTATAGTTCCCTCGACACCACAGTTGTGGTGGGACTGTTTTTCCTATATATAACATTATGGAGGACCTACATGCGACACTGCAGATCTTACTTAAGAATCTAGAATATCAAATGGAAAGGGAAATGGCTGATTTTACCATTTTATGCCAAACTTTGAGAAGGCGGGACACCCCATCGCCATATGAGACCACAATTACCGATATGGAACATGTAACTCAAACATCACTGGACCAGCACAGAGAGACCTTGAACTTTCCGGCATCTATGGCAGATAAACGAGATGGCTCTGGTGGAACTCATCAGCAAGGGGAAGCTGGTGGCTGCGCAAGATGGCTGCAGATAGCACAAAATAAAGCTGGAGTGAAGCGGTACCTGGCTGCCGCCCGGAGCGATGCAACCAACCACTCGGGATATTGCCAGAGGGCTGAGACACTGACCACAACAACAGAGATCACAAGGAGGCAGCTAAGGAGAGTTGTTTGCCGTGAGATCACAGAATGGGACCTGTGTCGCGTACCTACTGGTGCTGTTCCTCCCAACATGGACGTGAGCCTTGCTTTCTATCCTTTGATAACTTTTGCAGTTGGTGTCCAGATGTTGCACAGACCTCTGATTGTGATGAAAGGTGAACTAGCAATTCAAAGCAGAACTGGAGTCGGTTAATTAATAGGGGTTTTATTTCTATGGAGTAATATCTTTAACCAGATAAAAGTTTGGTAGTAGATACACTTTCAGCCAACGTTAAGTAACTAAATGAATCTTACTTTTACAAGTTTACATGTTCTTCAGCTAGATTATAAAACATAACTGCTATTTAACTGACTGAAATTAGCTTATACCTAATCCTGGCATTATTCTGCATTTTATTTTATTTGTCTCTTTCTTTTACTATATATTGGATTAGCCACCCTTACTTGTCCATTGTGTTTTATATAAGTTACATGTTCTAGATATTTATATAATACTATTATTGACATATAAGGTCTGCAGACTGTAATCAATAGACATTTACCCCTTAGCTTCATCAGATAGCTTACAGCTAAAGGGATGAGACGTTAAAGGGACAGTCTAGTCAAAATTAAACTTTCATTATTCAGATAGGACATGCAATTTTAATCAACTTTCCAAATTACTTTTATCATCAAATTTGCTTTTTTCTCTTAGTATTCTTAGTTGAAACTAAACCTATGCAGACTCATATGCTAATTTCTAAACCCTTGAGGGCTGCCTCTTATCACAGGCTTTTTAAATTCCTTTTCAACACAAAGAGACAGAAAGTACACATGGGCCATATAGATAACACTGTGTTCAGGCACAGGGAGTTATTTAAGATTTAGCCCAACACAATGCTAACTGCAAAACAATAGATAATAAACAGTCACAGTCATGTGATCAGGGGGCTGGAAGAAGGTTCCTAGATACAAGGTAATCACAGAGGTAAAAAGTATATTAATATAACTGTGTTGGTTGTGCAAAACTGGGGAATGGATAATAAAGAGATTATCTATCTTTTAAAACAATAACAATTCTATGGTAGACTGTCCCATCTAACCCTATATACTTATTATTTGCTATGCTTTTCTCAACAAGTAAGTATAAGAATTCCTTTGTGGGAGTTAGGCATCTTCTAACCCTAATTGTGGAGGTTAAGCTTTCTATATATGTTGCTAGGCAGTATCATACATATCAAAAAGAAGATCGCATAGCTGGCTTCTAAAAAGTCTCCAAGTTCATTATATAGTTTAGTGGAATATTAAGATGCTCTGCATGGCCTGCCGTTGTTTTGAGACCAACATTAAAACGATATAAGAGTAATAACATGGGTTTACACTTATAATGTCGACATCATATATGGAATTGAAAGAAGTCATCCTTTTGACATTAATAATAACCTAATATGGGTTACAGCACTAATTTCCTCCTGTGCTCATTGCCCCAGGCAACTTTATTTGTTTCTCAGCTATCAAGTAGGCAAAAACTTTATAATAGTATACTACAAAACAGTTTGCAGGTTATTTATTTAATTCTATACAAATTTACGGGTTGTGGAGCCTTGCATACTATAATCATAATCATATCTAGGTATGACCCCTATCTATTTATTATGCAAACTCACGCTTTGTCTATATCATATTTACTTATCTAGATATTCATTTATTCTATTCCATTTATTATATCAGTTGCTAATTTGTTGCTATACATCTAGGTCCAAAAGTGACCACTTCAAATGCTAATTTTCCTCCTTTTGTGTCAAGTGAGGAGACTACTTCAGAAAATAATGTAAAATCGAGTTTGAAGAAGCTTATATACTGCATTTCAGTGTGTGGATTTCACGTGTCAATGATTATTGATTTTTTTTTTATGCTATACAGTAAACTTTTGTACAGTATCTGTTGTATTATTTGCACAACCTCAATAAAAAACTATTAAATAAAAATAAAAAAAAATAAGCAGGCTAACTATTATTTAAATGGGACAAGACTTAGCTAAACAGAGGAGTAAATGGATTTGGGAGTAATAATAGATAACAAGCTAAAGTTGGGCGCACAATGCAGGGCAGCAGTGTCTAAGGCTAATAATGCATTTTTCTTTGATAAGTTCAAGGGTAATTTTGGGTCATCTCCAAGGCCAGCCCTTCCATTAGGTCACCTGGTATACAAAGGACCTAGGGTCGCATTCCAACCAGTGGTAAACTACATCCAGTTCAGCAGCACCAGGGCCAGAGTGTTGGGGAGGCCCATAGGCTCATGGAGCACAAAGGGGACGGTATCTGCTATAGACAGAACCTACTTAGGCTGTATGATGACCAGTAGCCTTAGCTTCAGCCCTCCCACATCCTACCTCTGTACCTTCCTCAACTGCTTCCGCCAGTGATGCTGCAGCTTCAGCTTGCTGTAATCAAGCACTAGGCCCAGGTATCTCTGTCAGCACTCCCCAGATAAAAACTGTAGCCTCAGTAGAGGCAGCAACAAGACACTGACCTAAATGTGAATACCTGCAGTGTGTGCATCAGATGCTGGGCCAAGCAGGGCATAATGCAGAGAGGTAAGTGTAGGCTGCATTGGGCCATGTGTGTCATCAAAAAAAGACCAGTAAGCCTGTGTGTGCTTTGTTTACACCATGCACCAAAGAGTGTAAATACACAATAGCAGTGAGCCAATGCAGACCAAACCCTTAACCCAAACCCTAGGCATCAATGCCTAGCAACTGCCAATACTAGGGCATCAATAAAGGACATTCCATTACCCACATCCCTGGGCATCAAAGTATGACATTCTCCTTACCAACTTTCCTGGGCATCAATGCATGGTATTCCTAGTTCCCAACCGTTGAGCACCAATGCAGGGAAACCTTTTACTCCCATTCCTGGTTATCAATACAGCAGACAAGTTAAGAATTGTCAGAACAAGAAAGCTTGTTTGTAAGTAGGGTGATGGATAGTCGGATTGATAGTACAAAAATAGGGTACAAATTTTAAGTCTTGGCTAGGGCCCAGGAAATCCTTGAGTTGGCACTGGTTATCTCCAGCAATAGAGAAATATTTCCATGAAGAGACACTCAGTTGTTTTGATGGGATGACGGCATATGGAATCTAATTTTACTTCTGGAAACCTGGGAAATAAATAGCAGAATTTTCTGTTTAAATGACATGCTGCCAAATGACAAAACAATATCTTTATTGTTTAGTGGGAATCCTGGGGAGACCTCCCTTAAGATCTAAGATTATTCCACAATGCAACCCAACTTAACTGATCAGTATCTGTGATAATCAGTTCAAAGTAACAAAAAAATAACAGTCATCAAAATTAACAATATTTTTTGATGATATAGATAAAGTTTAGGGTAAAACCAACTGTTCTAATACAATTAGCGGAAAAAGGTCTTATATAAAAGTGGCAATGGAATAACTATCAGAGCTCCTAACATTAGACCATGAGGTCCCTTGTTAAGGGAAGGGACAAGAATTTAAAATTCCATGTTGCTTTTATGGTTTAGAGAAAACTCTTAAAAGTTGTTGTCTTTGTTTTTTTTTTAAATATTTTTGATACAGATCTCCCTTCAAATGAACCAGTTTTTGACAGGACTGATCAGCAACCAAAGCACTTAGGGCTATATTACAAGTGGAGCGATAAAATTGTATCATTCGTGAGCTCTAACTGCACTCAATTTAAATCAATAGCGCTCCCATGTTTACGCTGGTATTATCAGTTGAAGGTTCCAATCAGCCAATAGAATGAGAGTTCAATCCTATTGACTGATTGGATCAGTCAATAGGATGAAAGCTCAATCCTATTGGCTATTTGCAACAGCCAATAGGATTTTTTCACCTTTAATTCCTATTGGCTGATAGAAAATGGAGCGAGCTGCTAAAAAAAAAAACCCGCACAATTATTTTGGTTTCCCAGTGCATAAAAAAGTTATGTTTACACTATACTGTAGTCTATTAAGTGTGCATTAGCATTATGTCTAAAAAAACAATGCACATACCTTATTTAAAAATACTTTATTGCTAAAAAAATGGAGCTCTACACGACAGGAAAAAATGCTCTTACTAATGTATAACATTGTTGCAAAACTGCTTTTCAACAAAAGAGAGCAAAAAAACAAAGAACATTGATCATTGGAGTCAATTGTAATGTTGTTTAAAATTTAATTCTCTATCTGACATTTTTTGGGTGTTATGTCCCTTTAAGATCCACAATATCAATTTTAGATGACAATTTGTCTATTTGTATTAAAGTTAGTTGCACTTAAAGGGACACTGAACCCCATTTTTTTCTTTTGTGATTCAGAAAGAGCATGCAATTTTAAGCAACTTTCTAATTTACTCCTATTATCAAATTGTCTTCATTCTCTTGGTATCTTTATTTGAAATGCAAGCATGTAAGTTTAGATGCCGGCCCATTTTTGGTGAACACTCTGTGTTGCTCTTGCTGACTGGTGGATAAATTCACCCACCAATAAACAAATGCTTTCCATGGTGCTGAACCAAAAAAATAGCTTAGACGCCTTCTTTTTCAAATAAAGAAAGCAAGAGAACGAAGAAAATTGATAATAGGAGTTAATTAGAAAGTTGCTTAAAATTGCATGCTCTATCTGAATCATGCAAGAAAAATTTGGGTTCAGTGTCCCTTTAAGGCAAGGATGAAGTGGAAGTCAGCAGTTGTGTTGTTGGTTTGTCAGTTTCAGATTGATGATTGTTTGTGTCCTTTGTATTTTGATCTTGCAAGCATAAGAAAGTATTCATTGTAGAAGTTTTTGTAAATTGACTTCCCTTATCTAATTTGTTCATTTTCTTTGAAGCCATTATGACAAAGCTAAGCAAAATGTGCTTTATAAAGTGTTCGCCTTTTTTTTTTTTTTTTTTAAATGTTAAAATGTAAATCACGTTAGCACTCAAGTAGAAGATGATATTCAGGAAAAGCTATGACAAAAATACAATCCATTGTATAAGGAGAAGAATCCACCTTAAACTAGCTGGACAGAAGTTTTTTCGCCAACATGTAAGTATTTCCGTTGCTGCTGCAATAAACATTATAAACTTGCTCTTGTCTTATAGAAAAAAAGGGACCATTATATTAATCAAGACTCCTAAGAAACATTCTAGCTGAGAGTCAATGGTGTGATTCACTATCCAGCGTTGTTGTGAACTTCAAATAGCAGATTATATGCAAAGGAGTCGCAAGTAAAGGATTTAAAAGGTGATTGATGCATTCAAAATAATCTGATAGTTTGATATCTTCTTACTGTGTAAAGAGGATGCTGTGATTGTTTAAGAAGCTGCACCCAGGTGGTAAATCACCATAGAACAGGCTAATATTGTTATTGAGTTGGTTGTTCATTCCTGTGAGTGTGCTTCTCTCTGTATGTATGTTATTGTTTAAGAAATGTGAGTTATAATAATTTCACATAATAGCTATGCTGGTACTAGTAAGAGGTGTCCTTTGAAAAGTTATAGGGATATTATCCCCCAATTTAATGTTTGGCACGTCAAGGTGTTGTTATTAGGCCTCAATAGGCCACTGCTTATCCGAAGCCGCCTAACTTGGCATTTCAGCCAGTCCGGTCCATATCGAAGAAGACTTAGGTGTTTGGGGAGCACAGCCTGTCTATGTAGGACCGTAGACAAGCACAGGAGGGATCACTTTGTTGCCAGATGCCACCAGGCATTCCTATGCTGTGCCGAAAACTGGTCCTCCGCTTTGCTCCAATGCTCTGGGCGCTCCTTTTCAAACTGTTTATCCGATTAGAAGATTGGTGCAGGGTAAAATAGAGTGGTTATTTTCTTGAGCTACTCCCACAGCTAATACTGATTGCGATTGTTCGAATGAGCTTCTTGGGTCATTTGGGAAGGAAAGGCCGGATCTCTAGCACTATGTGGCCATGTTCCTGCACTGCCTAGCTCCACCCACTTTTAAAATATTTTGTCATTTTTTTATGTGTCACTCCTTTGAAAACTTTGAAATATTTTTTAATTTGTATAGGTGTCACTCTTTTGAAACAGTATTTATGTCACCCTTTTGTTATGTCACTCCTTTGAGCTGTCGCTCCTTTGAACAGATACCTTAGCCATAGATACATTTTTTGACTGCAATGATAAGAGCATCACTTTGAATCCCAATCTTTGTTGTCCCAAGTTACTTTATTATGATCTAGTAACATTAGAATAAAATACTGTTCTCTTACCAGCATCACAGATTTTACATTTCAAGCATTTAGTTTCACCATTCGGATGATCCATATATGTTGGAGGAACACACGGAACACATTCTGTACTGATATGGGACGTGCAGTGATTTTTTACTACACTACCTGCAAGACATAAAGCTGTTCATTAGACAGTGAAACACAGACCTAAGATAAGGTTACATCTACACACAAAAAAACAATTAGGGGACAATTTCTAGATTAAAGGAATATTAAATTAATTTTTTATATAAGCATACTTAATCCATAAACAGTTCTACACTTAAAAGGGACATTAATGTGTAGTTTTTCTGTGTATATGGAAATCTACATTCAGGAATAAAGTCTAAATGGATATTTTGCAAACTTAGGAAAATCTATCTGGCCTCTTGCAGAAGGAACTTAAAGGGACAGTATACTGTTAAATTGTTTTTCCTTTAATGTGTTTCTGCTTACTTTTGTTACCAGCTGCAGAGTATAAAATGTATGAGATTTGCTTTATAGGGTTTATTTGTGTATATGAATTTTGTGTTTTGAAGCTGCAACCTAATAAAATGGGTTGAACTTGTAGGTATAATCAGATCTCATTACTTTATCACATTGTGTACATATACCTGCTTCTTTATCTTATATCTGCCCATAAACCAATCACCAATACGTGGAGAGAACAATGAGAAATTAACGTTTTATTACCTTATCTCTTCTATACCCCACTGGGAGTGTAATTTCTTCTACTGGCTGTGTTAACACAGCTTGGCCTTGAGGCCAAAAACTTTCAGGATGGGTGGGGATACCACAGGCTAAAAAAACTATTTGAAATGCCAATATAAAGGGTAATGAAAATACTTGCAAACAATTTAATACACTCCAGCAGGTAAAGTGGATCATTGGGAACAAATTAAAGGGGAGAAAATGTTTGAGTAAACTGTCCCTTTAATATGAAAGGGCAGAATTTACACATGTGCATTAGAATAAGTACCTATTAGCCTATAAATATTAGCAGGAAGAACCCACCACACAATGATCATTCTAAGGAAATACACAACTTTAGACCTCTGAGGCCCTTGTAATTACCCTGCAATTCATACTACTATATCAATTTAAATTCAAATTGAAACCGGTTTAAGTTAGATTTTAATTTCTGCTCTTTTATACAAGTAATAGAAAATTATTAAGTGTAATGTCCCATTAAGTATTAATTGTGCGCAAAGATGCAATTCCTGTTAAAACAGGTTCAATGGTTTCAATACCTGATTGCTTTATCAGTACAGGAGCTCATTTACATATCTTCTTAATTAGCCAAAGAAAAGGATATAAAATAAATAACACCTAAATGGATGTCCTTTGACTGTAAAAACAATGCATATTTTGATAACAAAAGTGCAGCTTTAAATCCTTTTCTAACAGTTATTTTGAATACAGGACTTTAAAACAGTTAGGAGGCAGGTTCGTAAAACTGTCCTGGGGATAAGCATTGTGGGTAACAAATCCCTGAGATTTCTGCTGTAAATGCAACGCTGCACAACCCTGTCTAGCATTAGACAGAGACTCAGCACATAGGTTACAGAGCTGAGTAGGGGGACACACCAACACCTCCTTATATAGCAAACACAAATTATAAAGGGTTAAATTGTCAGTAGATTGTTCAGTAGGGTTCAGCGTTATGTCTTTAGCCCAGTTTGCTCCATAATGATTTAGAATTGTAAGGACGGCAAGTATCTAAGATTAGATAGCAGCACAGAAATACAGCATTTTACAACCACATAAAGGCTAACTCCCTCAGAGGAACACACAGATATTTGCACAATATAAGACTGAAGTCTCTGTGAGGGAATTAGGAAAAAATAGGTACTGTCTCTTTAAGATAAAAAAAAATACTTTTAAAGTATAAAAATACAGTTTTAGTCAATTAAGGGTTAAATAAATATACATTTATCAAAAATATTTTATAATTAAGGGTGCTTACCTCTCCAAGGCTCTGAGAAGAAATTACAGTGTGTCAGCCAACATGGCCACCAGACCATGAGGGGAGAAGGAACAGAGCACACTGTTTTAGCACAAAAAAGTTAACCCTTCTGAGGATTGCACAGAAGAAATGTCAGTAACTTATTAAAATGAGCTCGCCAGCTGAAGAAATGATTAGGATCATCTGAGAGCCTGTTGTGAATGAAGGACGGAGTTCTGGCATGTGCTAAACTTATATCCTGTAAATTTATGTGGGCTATGAAGGTGCATGGTGCTTACCTGTCAGCACCTTCGTCTACCATGCTAACCTTAGCCTTGATCTGGACCCACAGGCCTTCCTCTAAGACTGAACACAAAACTACAATCTGAATACGGATATCAGGAACATATGGAGTGTCACCATAACCCTGAATGCTTCATGAACTTAAACAGCTATCATCCTCAGTCTAGACGGTTGTTTTAAGTGAAGCGTCCAGATCCACCCATCATTTCCTTTTTTATGCAAACCTTAGCTGTAAAAGTCTGCGTCCAGTAGATGCCCCATCCGAGGCAGTGCAAGCAAAGTGCCAAGGTTCTTTAAAAGGAGCAGCGCAGTGTAGACCAGGAGATTGTGGGCATACTAACATTTTACCTGGGAGGTTGGTGGCATCTCTGCACTTAGAGAAGATTTTCACTTCCAGGCTGAACTCCTGTCCACTCCTCTGCCCTAGGTACTTTAAGGAGGAAAATGGGCCTCAGATGGTTAGAGAACCCCTTTCATTTGAAATGAAGATGAGAGCTTCAAGTTTCACTATCACTCAATGCTGGAGGCAAAACATTTGCTAAGGAATCATGGGAATGTGGGAGAGATTAAAGCTCTGTTCTGTTGTGTGTTTTGCCTCCTCTTGTAGTACTGGACTTTAATCCCACATGTGATGGCTTGTGGACTCTCACCATCTTATAAAAGAAAAGGAGTTTAATATCCGTTTAATTATTAGTGGATGTATAGAGTGACACTTACCAGATAAACACATTGGACAGCACTCGTTATCTATCTCATAATCTCCTGGTTTGCATTTTAATGATTGTACTAATATTGCCAAACTGAAATAGATTATCTGTATAGAAACAAGACATAAAGATAAAAAAGTGTGAATAAAGAAAATTTTATTTAGCATAGCTTGTATAATGCATGAAAACTGAATTTGTAATATTCACTGATTGCATATGATGTTTAAAGGGCAGTAACACTTTGAAATTGCAAGACAAAATGTTTAAAAAGGGGCATGAAGCCCAATATTTTTTTCTTTCATGATTCAGGCAGAGCATACAATTTTAATTGTTTCCAATTTACTTCTATTATCAAATTTAATTTGTTCCTCTAAATCACCACTAGTTGGTGATTTCTGCAATTGCTGCATTTTCCTTATTAGGGAATCGTTGTGTGTTAACACAGTATGAAGCAAAACATCTGAGATATTGGATATCTAATTTGCATATCTTACCCAGAATCCTCTTGTGCATTGGTAACAGTGTATATGGAGTTTTACTGGGTGAAAGCAAGCAGGGATATTTGCCTGGATGTGCTAATTTCCTATGCAACAATTTTTATTGATTTATTTTTGAGACATGGAGGATTTTAATCTTAGACTTTTATCTCCACCATAATGTGAATGTATATATATATATATATATATATATATATATACTATAATTGCGTTTGAAATGTCCGACGCCGTCGGCAGTTGCGCATGCATCCTCAATGGAATGTTGGCAGCTTGAGGCAGTCAACAGAATGTGGATTCCAAAAATGGCAGGGTGGTGCCACCCTGCCATTTTCAGAATCCACCGGGATACAGCCAAAGCAAACAGAGCATTACAAAAAAAAAACACCGCCTGCACAAAGCATAACAAAAAAAACCCGAACCTCCCACACGAAGTATTAACACCTACACCGCAAACCCACACATCGCAAAATAATAAAGTAATTAACCCCTTAATCGTCAACCACCCACATCGCAATAAACCTAATTACCCTATTAACCCCGAAAACGCAAAATCCTCACATCGCAATACACATAATTAACTTATTAACCCCTAAACCACTAAACCCCCACATCGCAATAAACCTAATTACCCTATTAACCCCTAAACTGCAAAACCTCCACATCGCAATAAACATAATTAACCTATTAACCCCTAATCCCCACATTGCAATAAACATAATTAACCTATTAACCCCTAAACCGCAAAACCCCCACATTGCAATAAACCTATTTACCCTATTAACCCCTAAACCGCAAAACTCCCACATCGCAATAAACCTATTTACCCTATTAACCCCAAAACCCCAAAAACCCCACATCGCAATAAACCTAATTAACCTATTAACACCTTAAACCGCCAAAACCCACAACGCAAATAACTAATTAAATTACTAAGCCCCTAACCTAACACCCCCTAAATTAACACAAATTACCTAAACTAAAAAATACTAAAGTTACAAAAAATAAAAAAAGCTAAGATTACAAAAAATAAAAAAGGCTAACATTACAGAACATAAAAAAACAAATTACCAAAGTTTACAAAATTAAACCTAATCCTTATGAAAATAAAAAAGCCCCCCCCAAATAAAAACACCCCCTAATCTAAGAATAAACTGCCAGTAACTCTTAAAAGGGCTTTTTGCAGGACATTGCCCCAAGATAAACAGCTCTTTTGCATAAGAAAAAAGTCCCACTAACAGTAAACCCCCTACCCCCAAAAATAAAAGAACATAACACTAAAAAACCTAAACTACCCATTGCCCTGAAAAGGGCATTTGTTTGGGCATTGCCCTTAAAAGGGCATTTAGCTCTTTTAGGAATTGCCAACCCTAATCTAAACAAAAAAAAAACAACCTAAGTCTAACCCCCAGGTTGATACACACCGTTCCTGAAGTCCGGCGGAAAAGGTCCTGTCCCATGCGGTGAAGTCTTCTTCAAGCGGCGACCTCTTCTTTCTTCTTCCAGGGACAATCCGGCGCAGAGCGGAGGGTGGAGCTGAAGACCGATGACCGCGGAGCTGAAGACCAGCGACACTGGAACTGAAGACCGGCGACCCTGAAACTGAAGACTGGCGACCGCGGAGCCATGGAGCATGGAGGATCCTCTTCTTCCGATCGCCGCCGTACACTGAATAGTGAATTCAAGGTACGAGATTAAAGATGGCGTTTCTTTAATTCCTATTGGCTGATTCTTCAAATTCAAATCAGCCAATAGGATGAGAGCTACTCAAATCCTATTGGCTGTTCAAATCAGCCAAAAGGATGAGAACTACTGAAATTCTTTTGGCTATTCAAATCAGCCAATAGAATTTCAGTAGCTCTCATCCTATTGGCTGATTTGAACAATAGGAATTCAAGGGGCGCCATTTTTAATCTCGTACCTTGAATTCACTATCCAATGTACGGCAGCAATCGTACGAAGAGGATCCTCCATACTCCATGGCTTCGCGGTCTTCAGTTTCAGCGTCGCCGGTCTTCAGTTCCAGGATTACCGGTCGTTCTTCAGCTCTGCCCTCCGCTCTGGGCTGGATGTTCCTGGAAGAAGAAAGAAGAGGTCGCCGCTTGGAAGAAGACTTCACCACATGGGACAGGACCTTCTCCGCCGGACTTCAGGAACGGTGAGTACCAACCTGGGGATTAGATTTAGGGTTTTTTTTTTGGTTTCTTTTTAAGATTAGGGTGGGCATTTTGTAAAAGAGCTAAATGCCCTTTTAAGGGCAATACCCAAAGGGCTACTGGTAGTTTATTCTTAGAGTAGAGGGTGTTTTTATTTTGGGGGTCTTTTTTATTTTCATAGGGATTAGGCATAATTTTTTAAAATTTGATAATTTTTTTTTTTATTTTCTGTAATATTAGTTTTTTTTATTTTCTGTAATTTTAGCTTAGTTTAAACTTAGGTTTAATTTTTTAAGTTTTGGGGGTTAGACAGGTTTTTTTTATTTTTATTTTTTTATTTATTTTTTTAGATTAGGGATGGGCAGCAAAAGATCTGAATGCCCTTTTAAGGGCAATGCCCATACAAATGTCCTTTTCAGGGCAATGGATAGTTTAGGTTTTTTAGTGTTAGGTTTATTTATTTTGGGGGGGTTTGGTGGGTTTGTGTGTTTTACTGTTAGGGGGGACTTAGAATTTTTTGTAACTGCAAAAGAGCTATTTAACTTAGGGCAATGCCCTACAAAAAGCCCTTTTAAGGGCTATTGGCAGTTCAGCATTAGATTAGGGGGTGTTTTTATTTGGGGGGGAGCTTTTTAATTTTCATAGGAATTAGGTTTATTTTTTTATTTTGGGCAGGCTTACCAACTAGTATATATATATATATATATATATATATATATATATATATATATATATATATATATATATATATATATATATATTATATATATATAGTATATATATATATATATATATATATATGTGTGTGTGTGTGTGTGTGTACATATGTATTTATATGTGTACATATGTATTTACAGACATATATACACATATAAACACATAAATACATATATAGATATATTTGTAAGTGCATTGAGCCCTTTGCAGTTAAAGGGACAGTCAACACCCGGCAGAACTTAATACCATAATTTAGATACTCAGAATAAGATGCGCCTGCACCACCTCCCATGTTAAATACCTCTAACGTTATGAAGTAATCGTCCACAGCACATACGTTTTTCAGCTGTAGACATGGCCGCCAAACTCCACCCAACGTAACGTAATCCTATGGCAAAAAAGAACAGAGCGCACACACACACATCAAGGTAGACGTTTCCACATTTAATATATATACAACGGTTAAAAACACTCACAAGATAGTTTAAAAATACAAGCCTGTGTCCCACTGTAGGGGAAGAAATCGGGCAGTCCCAGTTCACATCCAGTGAAAGTTCTTCAGGAACTCGAAAATACAGACGTCCGATTATTCACGTCAAGCTCCGCCCAACGCGTTTCATCCGCCCTAAGCGAACTTTTTCAAGAGGATGAATGGTTGTTCACACGTCAACTGACCGTGCCCTTAAGTTGCTCCCACTTTCTATCTATTGGCTGCTGAACGGCCAATCTGGTTCAACCATTCATCCTCTAGAAAAAGTTTGCTTAAAGCGGATTAAACGCGTTGGGGCGGAGCTTGACGAGGCTCCTAAGGACTAACATCCATTACAAGTAAATAATCGGACGTCTGTTTTTTCGAGTTCCTGAAGGACTTTCACTGGATGTGAACTGGGACTGCCCGATTTTTTCCCCTACAGTGGGATACAGGCTTGTGTTTTTATACTATCTTTTGTAACCGTTGTATATATATATTAAATGTGGAAACATCAACCTTGAT
Organism: Bombina bombina; assembly: GCF_027579735.1. Taxonomy (NCBI): domain Eukaryota; kingdom Metazoa; phylum Chordata; class Amphibia; order Anura; family Bombinatoridae; genus Bombina; species Bombina bombina. The sequence goes on from NC_069506.1 coordinate 44,550,528, forward strand.
GTGGGTGTGCGCTCTGTTCTTTTTTGCCATAGGATCTTCAAGTTGAGAGAGGTGTGTGACATATCTCTGGAAGCAGCTGCAACCCACGGATCGGATTTGTGACGTTCTTTGGATGAACTGACCCTACATTGATCCCTCATTCATTAATTGCATGTGGTATAAGAAGTATTTACTGCTTGCTGTTTACAATTTTTTTTTTTTTTTTGTGATTTTATCATTGTATATATATCATGTATATATATATATATATATATATATATATATATACATATATATATATATATATATATGTATATCAGGTATATTTGGTTTAAATCTCTGCCACACATCCCTTTTTTCCTTAGCTGCGCTGCTAATACTGTGTTTGGAGAAAGTAACGTAATACATTTCTTTTCAAAATAAACAGCCAATCAGAATAGAATCTTCGGTCGGATTCTTTACCCGCGGTCACGGCGATTCCCAGCAGCAGTTCAAATTTCTTATTCTGAGTATCTAAATAATAGTATTAAGTTCTGCCGGGTGTTGACTGTCCCTTTAAGTAGATTATGTAAAAACATATTTATGCAATATTCATGTTTAAGTAAAGTGTTTAGCTGTGTATTTACTATAAATATTTCACATTCCAATGTTCTTCACATAGGGGTAAATGTTCTAAGTATTTTTAAATAGATATTCCTATATGTATCTGTATAAATTGTCAGGGTATTGATGAGTGATATTTAATTGATATATGTATATATATATCTCAACATAAAATATATGAAATACTTCAATATTATATGAAATGCTTAGACCCTTGCTAAATGCAAATCCATTTGTCAAGATTCTGAAGCTAGACTCAGAAATCAACCCCCCCCCCCCTCTATACAGGTATACCCCGCTCATACAGCGGGTTAGGGACCGGAACCCCGCTGTAAAGTGAAAACCGCCTTAAAGTGAAACAAGGCAGTTTTAGCTTTCTTTTCACTTGCCAGTGTGTTTAAAAACTTAAAAACATGTTTTAACTAACTTATATTAGGTGTACAATAGAGCTAAGTTTAGTTTAACACTCGCACAGCACAGTATTCAATGAATACTGTACCTGTAAAATAGTGACAATCACTGTAGTACAATTTGCCAGAGTATAGCACTGAGACACAGATTGCACTGTAATGATGTAAACAGAGTGAACTAAGCATAATAAAATGGTGCCAGTCACTTTTCTTGCAATCTCACGAAGATTACAGCACTGTTTTAAAATCCTTGGAGGTTGAACTTCAGCTCCACAAAGCGCTGTATTAGCGAAGCGCTGTAAAGTGAAGCGCTGTAAAGTGAGGTATACCTGTACACAAATGCACAACTCAGAGTTCAAAGTAAACATTTGTTCAAATAGTGAAGGCAAGTCACTTCAAAGAGATTTTACCACATGGCATTCTCAGATTTGTACGCCCATATAAGGGTTTCCTGTCTAAAGAGTTAGTTCATCACTGACCCCCTCATGTAGTCACCAATATGAAAGTATTGGTCAGTATTTGAAGCAAGCAAAATCTCAGGAGGGTTATTACTTTAACACATGCAAACTATGAGACAAATAATTCTTTGAAGGTTTGAATACACATATGTTGTCTAGAAAAGACACTTACAGGCATGTGAAAGCAAATTGGGATTTTAAATAACCTATATTAGAACTTTTCAGATATTTCATTTGTACCTCAGTAAAATGTATCTATATGGATCTGGGGGATGTGTCAAATGCTTATATAATATAATACATATGAAGTTAAGTGAATATGTATCTGTATTGAATTTAAAATGTTTGACTGTATTTCAAAATAAACAGCATTTGCTTTATTTCAGAATATGATCCCAATGAGGTTTGGAAATGAATACATATTCAATAAGTTGTCCTATGAAGTATATCATAGATAGGAGTCCATATTTAATCATTAGTAATATATATATTAATTAGTCAATCATAATAATGCTTTTTATATATATATATATATATATATATATATATATATATATATATATATATATATATATATATATATATATATATATATATATATATATAGGTGAAACTCGGAAAATTAGAATATTGTGCAAAAGTTCATTTATTTCACTAATGCAACTGAAAAGGTGAAACTAATATATGAGATAGACTCATTACATGCAAAGCAAGATAGTTCAAGCCGTGATTTGTCATAATTGTGATGATTATGGCTTACAGCTCATGAAAACCCCAAATCCATAATCTCAGAAAATTAGAATATTACATGCAATCAATAAAATAAGGATTGTACATAGAACAATATCGGACCTCTGAAAAGTATAAGCATGCATACTGTATGTACTCAGTACTTGGTGTGGGCCCCTTTTGCAGCAATTACTGCCTCAATGCGGCGTGGCATGGAAGCTATCAGCCTGTGGCACTGCTGAGGTGTTATGGAAGACCAGGATGCTTCAATAGCGGCCTTCAGCTCTTCTGCATTGTTCGGTCTCATGTCTCTCATCATTCTCTTGGCAATGCCCCATAGATTCTCTAAAGGGGTTCAGGTCAGGCGAGTTTGCTGGTCAATCCAGCACAGTAATCCCACGGTCACTGAACCAGGTTTTGGTGCTTTTGGCAGTGTGGGCAGGTGCCAAGTCCTGCTGGAAAATGAAGTCAGCATCCCCATAGAGCTCGTCTGCGGAAGGAAGCATGAAGTGCTCCAAAATCTCTTGATAGACGGCTGCGTTGACCCTGGACTTAATGAAGCACAGTGGACCAACACCAGCAGATGACATGGCTCCCCAAATCAACACAGACTGTGGAAACTTCACACTGGACTTCAAGCATCTTGCAGTGTGTGCCTCTCCATTCTTCCTCCATACTCTGGGTCCTTGGTTTCCAAATGAGATGCAAAATTTACTTTCATCAGATAAGAGGACTTTGGACCACTGAGCAACAGACCAGGTCTGTTTTTCTTTAGCCCAGGTAAGACGCTTCTGACGTTGTTTGTTGTTCAGGAGTGGCTTGACAAGAGGAATACAACATTTGAAGCCCATGTCCAGGATCCATCTGTGTGTGGTGGCTCTTGATGCACTGACTCCAGCCTCAGTCCACTCCTTGTGAAAGTCCCCAACACTTTTGAATTGCCTTTTCCTGACAATTCTTTCCAGGCTGCAGTCATCCCTGCTGCTTGTGCAAATTTTTCTTCCACACTTTTCCCTTCCACATAACTTTCTATTAATGTGCTTTGATACAGCACTTAGGGAACATCCAACTTCTTTTGCAATTACATTTTGAGGCTTTCCCTCCTTATGGAGGGTGTCAATGATAGTTTTCTGCACAACTGTCAGGTCAGCAGTCTTTCCCATGATTGTGATTCCTACTGAACCAGACTGAGAGACAATTTAAAGGCTCAGGAACCCTTTGCAGGTGTTATGGCTTAATTAGCTGATTAGAGTGGGACACTGAGCCTAGAATATTGCACCTTTTCACAATATTCTAATTTTCTGAGATTGTGGATTAGGGGTTTTCATGAGCTGTAAGCCATAATCATCACAATTATGACAAATCACGGCTTGAACTATCTTGCTTTGCATGTAATGAGTCTCTCATATCTCTCACATATTAGTTTCACCTTTAAAGTTGCATTAGTGAAATAAATGAACTTTTGCACGATATTCAAATTTTTCGAGTTTCACCTGTATATATATATAATGGTATTAGTTCCAACAGAATTCCAACTGCAGGTACGTAGGGAATAAGGAGAGGACTGGAAAACGTGGTGTACACTAAATATGGAATATACTGTATTTATATTCAAATAGAATGATGCTCAAATATACATATGGCTATATGATTAATTACATTACACTGCTACTTTCAGACTATATTTATGATATAAAATAGTAGGAAATATATATCACATGTATATATATATATATATATATATATATATATATTCTAAGTGTACCCATGTTTAGTCTCAAAAATACATGCTAAATTATATTAGATGGGCCATACACTGAACAAATAGTTTATTAAAACTATGAAATTATAAATGTATTGAAAGTACATTTCTATAAAACATATATATAGTTGAAATACAGTTAAGATTTTGCAAACAAAGCTACATTTCAGTTGCCTGTGCCCCCCTGGTGTTTGATATGAGGTATTACAGCCACAAGGTATGTGGCTGTCAGGAGAGATAAATTGCCAAGCTCCAATGAGAGATAAGCTCAGACTCAAAGGGCGTACTCAGAATCGTTTCATTGGGTGATTAGAAATGAAGGTGGGATTTTGTCACAGATAAAATTCTTTGCACAGGAGGTGAAAGGGGCTTGCTGCTTAACTTGCCTTACGGACTTACTGACAGTCTTTGTGAGAAAAACTTTTGATGGGAAACTCTTTTTATACCAAAAAGAGCAAACAAAATTGGGCCTACTATTCACCTCCAGATTTGTGCAAAACCTGTTTATATGACGGTGAAACAGAATTCTGATTGGAAAAGCTGAAACTCTCATTGGATCTGGTAAAGTATAAGCGATTCTTAAATACATTTAATATTTTAAATCAAAGGTAGTGTCTATAGCAGTAGTTTAATTGAAGCTGTATTTAAAGGTGTAATTTATAAGTTATAATTCACATTTCATAAACCTGTGTAGTCTATAAATAATCATATCTAGCATTAAGCAATTTACTCTTAAGAAGAAAGGATTTTTGTATATTGAAGTAATAAGTTAATTTGGAGTTACTCTGATATATTTTAAAATTGCATTTATTATTGTGGTTAAATCTCTGGTTGATTATTTGAAGTATTATAAGACTATTTTGGGCCAAATAGCTTAATTATATTTTTCTGGAAGTGCTATTAGATTTATTGAGATTTGGTAAGATTTGTGTTGAAATATTTAATTGTTGTTAATTAAGCATTGTAAATTAGTAATCCTTGGGACAAAGATGCTGACTTTATATTAGTAGCATTAATAATTATTAGAACACTTTTCTTTAAATATTGGATTTCCTGTAAGACACCTACCATTTCAGAAGTGAGGAAAGTATTATTAGATTCATCAATTAAGGCGGCGTATGAATCAAAATTAGGGGGGCCCTTAAGAGAAAAATTTTGTAGAAAGTGGAAGGTTTTTGTGTGTATTTAGGGAAATGAGTTTGTACAATACATAGAACAAATTATTAACATCAAACTAGATTAGGGAGGGGTTGAGGGATACAGGTATGGGGGGGGGGTGAGAGGAGAGAGGGAAAACTCTTCCCTTTTTTTTTTTTTTTTTTTTTTCTCTCTCCTTTTCTTTTTCTTTGGGACTGTCCGGGAAAGGTTTTTGTTATTATACTTGAGATGAGTAGAAGTTTTTGATTTGTATGCTTTGAGCTCTTTTCTTTTATATATATATATTTTTTTATGCTGTAATCTCCAATGTATGGAGAAGTGTGTGTTATGTCTGTGTTTTCTTGTTTTTCTTCGTACAATAAAAATTAAAAAAAAAAAAAAATTAGTAATCCATATTTTGGCATTGGATTAATATTTCTGGATAACTACAAATGGTTATTGTAAGTTTAATGGTAATATTTGGTGTTTAATTCATTTTGACTTATTTTTAATATTTCACATTTCATTACATATAAGTGTGCGCACACACACGCGCACACATGTGTTTTTGTGTGTGTGTGTGTGTGTGCGCGCACGCACACATGCATATACATTCATATATGTTTACATACATACATACACATACACACATATATATATATACAGAACATACACACACACACATATTTTGTACACACACACATGTACAAACATGTGTATATATACAAGCACACACACACAGTTATTTTACTAGGAGAAGGGGGTTTTTTTCTTATAATTATGTGTGCATGGATATACATACACTCCAATTTTTCTGTTCATTTGAACAATTTATTTTGTGTATAGGCATCCCAATGCACAAATATATTTATTTTTTAGATTTAGAATGTTTATTACACTAAAATATTTCATGGAGTTCAAACATGCACCAATCCACTATAATTAATCTCTTTGGAGCTATTTCCAATACCAAATCTTCAATTTTTATATTCACAATGGGTTGGATGATCAGATTCCTATCTGGATTCTGATTATTCAACCTATCATTTTTTTACATTCTTTTATTTTTGACATACACACATTTTCTTCTTCCTTGTTAAATTTATAAAGAATAGTGTTCACCACACAAATCAACATGTGTTTATATAATAACTATTAAAGTAAACAAAGTGACAATCCATACAAGTATCCATCTTCTATAAGAATTCAACATTTTTTCATATTGTTTAAATACAAACAATAGGTTCAAAACTCAGCTTCCCATTTAGACTTGGATTATAAATTACTTTACCTCTCACATACACACATCTTCTACAAGGATTTAACATTTCTAAATACAAACAACAGGTTTAAAACCCTGTCTTCCATTCAGAATTGTATTATGAATTACTTTATTCCCAACGCACACACTTTTTATCTGCCAACACTTTTAACCAAATATATTATCTTTTAAATGCAAAAGAATAGCATCTATTATAACAAACAATTTAGTGAGGCTATACATGTAACAAATGGCAGTAAATACAAAGTGACAAGATTGTTTTATTTCACTCATTTTCATCTTGCAACTAACAGGTTAAAGTTTAGATTCTCACATATATACAACCTTGCAAATTAGTTCAAATTTTTAAATTGTAACAGCTGGGATCCTGTGTTGGTTCCACAGCTGAATGCACACAAATGTTTTTCTATTGGATTACATATCTGATGACAACTTCCTCTTTTTACACAAATGTGTATAAATTGCCAACAATTGTTAATGATGACATTCACTTTTTTATCTGATAAAACAACCCCTGTAGGTTGAGAAACGCGTCATAAAATATTAAAAGTCATTTTTATTGAAGTTGTCTGTGTTGTGGTTCATATATACCCACTGAACAACACACATAAGATTACTCCTTTGCAACACCTGAAGTCCAGACAACAGGAGACAAATACCAAGTTGCAACTGGAACAAGTGCCTTTGGAGCCTGGCTCCTACAGTGTACTAGCCACTGTTAAGTGCTAGCCTGCTCTCTTGCACTGGTCACAGTACAGTGCCACACCATCTGGTAAGCATAACACCTACTTTTATCTGTACCTGCATTCCAGACGATATCACGCTATTGTGGCGCCCTCTTTCTATAGAAATATTGTATTCATAATACTGAGGTACCTTTAATTCATTTTGAGTTTGGGTTAATTTATAGAAGAATTTCATCCATTCATGGGATAATAGACAATATCTATTGAATAGTAATTAATCTAAATATCTCTAAAGCCTGCTTAATATTTTAATGTTGTATTGATCAATTGATAGATATAACTAGTCATAGGTGATATTCAGTTACTACATAAATATAATCAATGTGTATATAGAGATTTACTGATCAGAATTTAGGAATATTTTATATTGCGATTAAATATTAATTTGTAATAATATTATTGTTGTCAAATTTATAGATATCTCAACAGTGTATATTTTGGGGTACACTACAGAAATTTAACATCTTGCTGGAGTGTATTGACAAAATTCTGCTATATTAATTGTAGACATCCCTGACAATAGTTTTATACTGCTATTAATTATTAATATTCATAACTAATAATACGTAACACAAGCACATATCGTGAGAATACAAGAGAGATTCCCACTAAAGAATGCGATTTGTAGCACTTACTGCCCTGACTACTTAGGCAGAATATGTGGACAACTAAATTAAAACATAACGTTTAATATTGCTATATAAAAAAGGGGTGAACGATAATTAAAAACAGTGGAAGGAGTAGTTCCAATGCAATTACCCTAGTGTATACAATTTTTATAATAGGCCTCTGAGGTATGATAGCCTTAGTGAATATTAGGGTAAGGTATATAGCAAAGGTTTGCATAGTTAATATAGATGGATATATAATACACTTTACATTCGCTCCAACTTACATGGGTGGTAGTGGGGGCCAGGTGCATGTAACTCACTGAATGTAATGGGTGTAATAATGTGTATTGCACTAGTGATATTGTGCAATATCATCAATTTTATTAAAAGTAACAGTGCAGGCCTTATTTGTAGGACCCAAGGAGTGTAGTGTTATGCTTAAACTTGTGTGTTGTATAAGCATAACACACAAGTATAAACATAACACACCAGTAGGGCAAAACGCGTTAGGAGTTAATAGAGAGCATTTGGGAGCTCTTTTTAAATGGATAGGAATAGTTGTTGTTACGGCATAGCAATTTATTGTATAGATTTGATCAATTAACATACCGCTCTTGTTGTAATTACTGGCGTGGGCTGGGTAGCGCTAACTGATGATCCACCCCTTTTTTATATAGCAATATTAAAAGTTATGTTTTAATTTAGTTGACCACATATTCTGCCTAACTAGTCAGGGCAGTGAGTGCTACAAATTGCATTCTTTAGTGGGAATCTCTCTTGAATTCTCAAGATATGTGCTTGAATTATTGAATTGTGCGAAGCACCCCTCCCTATAATATCATACAAAGATATATTAGGTATTAAACCTAACAACCTTAATAATATTAGGGAGTTTGCCCGTTAGTGGTGCCATTGCTGTACCTACATGAACCAATAATACGTAACACGTTGGTGGCAATTGCTGCTGATAAATACACCAACATTACTGGAGGACACTCCTGAGACGTATTAACATTATCTATACCTTATAATAATTTACCAAAAAAACATCATATATATATATATATATATATATATATATATATATATATATATAAATATATATTTAAGAATAAAGAGAACTTATTCTGCTATGTGAAGAACATTGGAATGTGAAACATTAATATTTTTATGTCGAGTTAGGGCACTTGAGAACATGCGATTGGGTTTGTGTGTGATTAGGATGTTAGAGTTTTTTACACTTTTTTTCTGCATTGACTTCTATAGGGGAATAGTTTATCACACGCCTGATATTGTAAGTTTGGACTTTTACGCTCATCGGGTTAGCGCGCAAAGCAAAAAAAGTTTACTTTCAACTTTTAATACAAGCGCAACCCGATGCGACAAAAGCTTACTTCTAGAGCAGTTAACGCTCGAGTGCAAGCATTAAATAATGCTCTACTTGTAATCTGGCCCTAAGAATTTTAGCAAGCCTAACCTGGCCACATATCAGTCCATATTTGACCTCAGCACACATTATACAAGAAAATATAAAGCAATGAAGGTGTTGCTAACAATATGACAGTTGCTAGCATAGTATACTCTAGTAACAAATATTAAGCAGCTCCTCCAAAGTGGTATGGCTACTGACAAATTAAGCAAACACTGCCATTTAGATTAGTTTTTTCTTAATCACATAAACATATTGACATAAAGTATTCACTTTCCCTTTAATAACACTGTCTTGAAAAAAATATTCTCTTAAAAAGAAAAAGGAAAAAAGCAAGATTATTTATAGGACTCAGATTGGACAAAGGTAATGGGACATATGTATCAAGCTCCGAATGGAGCTTGATGCCCCGTGTTTCTGGCGAGCCTGCAGGCTCGCCAGAAACACCAGTTATGAAGCAGCGGTCACAAAGACCGCTGCTCCATAACCTGTACGCCTGCTCTGAGCAGGCGGACAGACATCGCTGGAAATCGACCCGATCGAGTACGATCAGGTTCATTGACAGCTCCCTGCTGGCGGCCCATTGGCCTCGAGTCAGCAGGGGGTGGCGTTGCACCAGCAGCTCTTGTGAGCTGCTCGTGCAATGCTGAATACGGCGAGCGTATTGCTCGCCTTATTCAGCGAGGTCTGTCTGACCTGATCCGCACTGTCGGATCAGGTCCGACAGACCTTAATAACTAGAGGCCCATGAGTGGAATCCCCCAGGGAGTGGTACTGGGTCCTGTTATTTTATTATTTTTATTAATGACTTGGAGCAAGGATTAAATAGCAACATCTCTATTTTTGCAGATGATACAAAGTTATGCAAGGTCATTAGGTCAGGGCAGGATGAACTTGCTTTACAAGGGGATCTACAAAAATTAGAAGAATGGGCAGGTAAATGGAAAATGAGATTTAATACTGGAAAAAACAAGGTTCTACATTTTTGAAGTAAAAATAAGCAAGCAACTTATTATTTAAATGGGACTAGATTTAGCCAAACAGAGGAGGAAAGGGATTTGGAAGTAGTAAAAGATAACACGCTAAAGATGGGTGCATAATGCAGGGCAGCAGCTTCTATGGCTAAAAAAATACTAGCATGTATAAAAAGAGGCATTGATGCAAGGGAGGAAAGCATAATTCTGTCACTATATAAATCCCTGTTAAGACCTCACCTTGAGTATGGAGTGCAGTTCTGGGGACCGATCTCAAAAAAATACATTGAAAACTTTGAAAAAGTTTAGACAAAGGCCACACATCTAATAAGGGGAATGGAGAATTTAAGCTATGAGGAGAGGTTAGCCAAACTGGGTCTGTTTTTTTCTAGGATATGTTTAATTTGATTATGGTGTAAAATCTTCTTACTGAGGCAGAATTCATTGTCGTAAGTCTAATTTATTGCCCCAATCATACATATAGTTAAGTAGGCAAAGTCTCCCCAGTGGAATGCTTATGAAGTAAGGTTGCATATTTGTATAATTGAGATTGTTAACAGTGCACATAGAGGATCCTTGCCTCTCAGACGTATGCCTGTTGGATATGTGTTTACCACACTCACGTAATATTTCTTCGTTTTTAAATTATGTAGTAAAAGTTAAGTTTTAATTGAGATCTCTGATAATGTTGTACAGATGCAATTTCTTTTGGATTATTGGTGAAATTTTATTTTGAAAGAGAGTCCTATAAATATTCTTTATTTTTACTTTTTCTTTAAGAGGATCATTTTTTTTCTGTACATGTTTAATTAAAGGACCATTAAACTTGACATTTCAATAATGTATAAAATGCTTCATTATTGCAAGTGAAACATTATTGCAATATACAGTCATTATTTATTTTGCTGCCTTTTGCTGTGCGTGTTTACTTTCTCCCATGGAGGTTTGGGTTAATACTTTAAGGCAATTTATTTAAAAGGTGGATTATCAGTTTTGCATCAACAGTCATGATAGGAGAATCATTCTTTGCAATTGCAACATTTTTTTTATTTTGGATAATTTCGTTTTTTTCTGTAATTTTAGATTTTTTTATTTTTGTAATATTAGAGTTTTTTATTTTAATTTAATCTTAGTTTTGTTTTTTTGATGTAGTGTTGGGATTTTTTATTTTTTTTAAGTTAGGATTTTTTTATTTTGGTACTTTTTAATTAATTTAGTCTTTTTTTTATTTTATGTAATTGGGGTTAATTTAGGGGGTGTTAGTTTAGGGGGCTTAGTGATTATACTAATTATTAGCGTTGTGGGGGGTTGGCGGTTTAGGGGTCAATAGTGTGATTAGGTAGTTGGCGTTGTGGGGGGTGGCGGTTTAGCGGTTAATAGTGTAATTAGGTAGTTGGTGTTGTGGAGGGTTGGCGGTTTAGGGGTTAATATTGTAATTTGGTTATTTGCGTTGTGTGTGAATGGCGGATAAGGGGTTAAACACTTTATTAGGTAGATTGTGATGTGGGCGAATGGCAGATTAGGGGTTAATAACTTTATTATGTACTTTGCAATGTGGGGGTTGGCGGATTCCTAGTTAAAACATTTTATTTAGCGTGGGCAGGTGGGACCACTGCACTAAAGAAAATGGCCTGTGTACACGGGCTTTACCACTAGTGGGTAATAAAGGGATTATCTTTCTTTTTAAACGATAAACATTTTGGAGTTGACTGTCCCTTAAAAGGTTATAAAGTAAATTAATATAACAATGTTAATTGTGCAAAGCTGGGGAATGGGTAGTAAAGGCGTTATCTATCTTTTTAAACAATAACAATCCTGGTGTAGACTGTCCCTTTAAACTTGCATGGTTCAGATAGAGCATTATGTCATTTTAAAGAAACCAAAAAAAGTTATTTCCTGATTTTGACAGAAATACAATTTTAAACAACTTTCCAAATTATTTCTATTATCAAATTGTCTTTGTTTTCTTGTTATTCTTCGTTGAAAAGCAAGAAGGTAAGTTCTTGAGCGTGCACATGTCTTTAGCACTATATGGCAGCAGTTTTGCAACAATGTTATACATTAGCAGGAGCACTAGATGGCAGCACTATTTCCTGTCATGTAGTTCTCCAGACATGTGCCACTCTACCTATCTAGATATCCCTTCAACAAAGAATAACATGAGCACAAAGCAAATTTGATAATAGAAGTAAAATAGAAACTTTTTTAAAAATTGTATTCTGTATCTGAAACATGAAAGAAAAATATGTGGGTTGCATGTCCTTTTAAGACAGTCAAGTCCAAAAAAAACTTTAATGTTTTAAATAGGGCATGCAATTTTAAACAACTTCCCAATTTACTTTAATCACCAATTTTGCTTTGATCTCTTGGTATTCTTAGTTGAAAGCTAAAACTAGGAGGTTCATATGCTAATTTCTTAGACCTTGAAGACTGCCTCTAATCTGAATACATTTTGACCACTAGAGGGCATTAGTTCACATGTTTCATATAGATAACATTGAGCTCATGCACGTAAAGTGACCTAGGAGTGAGCACTGATTGGCTAAACTGCATGTCTGTCAAAAGAACTGAAATAAGGGGGCAGTCAGCAGAAGCTTAGATACAAGGTAATTACAGAGGTAAAAAGTGTATTATTATAACTGTGTTGGTTATGCAAAACTGGGGAATGGGTAATAAAGGGATTATCTTTCTTTTTAAACAACAAAAATTCTGGTGTTTACTGTCCCTTTAAATTCAATTCTATTTTCACTTTTACTTTGTTCACTTAGTATCCTTTGTTGAAAAATAATATGCACATATACACTACTGGGCTACGCTAGCTGGTGATTGGAGGCTACACACATATGTCTATTTTCATTGGCTCACCAGATGTGTCACTTTAGCTAACTCCCAGTAGTGCATTGCTGCACTGGGGCATGTGTGAAACTTCTTCTGTAGGTTAAAAACCGTTATATACAAGCAGCAATAGCGTAATAACCAAATGCTTTTTGACATTTAATATTTGTTTAAAACTAACAGGAAATGTACATCTGAACCTTAGTTATGGTCACTGGTTAAAAAGCAGAACTCCTAGTGCAATGCCACAATCTCCCAGACACAGAAAAATATGTTTTCACTTTTTTGTCAGTACAGGAATGAACATTTTCCAATAAAATAAATAAATTATAAAAAAATATATATATATATTAAAATGGTCTCTAATGCAACAAAGACAAAAAAATAATTTCCCTAATTAAAGGGACTTGAAACACAAATGTTTTCGTTCATGATTTAGAAAGAACATGAAATTTTAAACAACTTTCTAATTTACTTCCATTATCTACTTTGTTTCATTCTCTTGATATTCTTTGCTGAAAATCATATCTAGATAGCTTTAGTAGCTGTTTATTGGTGGCTGCACATAGATGCCTCATGTTATTGGCACACCCATGTGCATCACTATTTCTTCTACAAAGGATATATAAAGAATGAAGCAAATTAGATAATAGAAGTAAATTGGAATGCTGTTTAAAATGTTATCTCTACCTGAATCATGAAAGAATAATTTGGGGTTTAGTGTCCCTTTAATTAATTTATTTTTATTCCATGATTTTGAAACTGGCTGATTTTTTTTGTTGCCATGTGATTTCTTGGTAATTGCTGTTGGATCCTTACTATAAATTATTTAAATCGTGCAGTATTCTGGGCACCTGTCACATTTTGTATTATTAGATGCTATGATTAATACACGGAATGCTATTGGCATCTGTCCCAGGAAACAGTGACAGTCTTGTGATGTGACACCTTAAGTTAATATTGCCAGGAAACAGTGACACCTTAATATTGACCGGAAACCACACAGTCACATTGAACATAACTTAAACTTACCCAGGGTAACAGAGAGTTTTCAGACATAGTTATGTTATGGTTAATTACATCGCCGTGCTAGTTTCCCAATCCTTTTTTGTACTCAGGATTTTCCCCTTTGGAGAACACGCCATCATGGTCTCTGTGCAATCAGAAAAAGGTATCCATTATTTTATTTCTTATTTACTTTAAAAAGGTTGGTTTTTTTTACTAAATTGCTATAAGAGTTCTGTTTCGATACTATAGGCATAAAGTGAAAGAGAAAGCAAACTGTGTGCTGTCACTGCTGTGTACAAAATAATGTGTCCTCTGGAACGAAAACAGTCACTCTCTGTTCCCCAGGAAGCTGCTTTGTACATGCAGACCTGTGTGTGAACTTTATTGGTGCTAGGAAACTAAAAATGAGGCAAAAAGTCATTTTAGAATTTGCTTTACTAAATTGAGGTTTAATGCAAACGTGTTGTATGCCTGTGTAAGTTTAGTGTAAATGCTCAACAAGAATACTTTAATATGATAGTTATTATTAAGTACTGTACACTGTTATACGCTGCAATAATTGTTATTAGGATCTAGAGCATATGCCATAGGTAAGATATTTTTTCTGTTACTACAAGATACATACATCTCTCTCTTTCTCTTTCATCAATCTCTCTCTCATTATCTCTCTCTCTCAGTATCTCTCTCTCTCTCATTATCTCTCTCTCTCTCATTATCTCTCTCTCTCTCTCATTATCTCTCTCATTATCTCTTTCAACTCTCTTTCTCTCTCTCTCACTTTCTCTCCCTCTCTTTCTCTCTCTCTCTCTCTCTCTCTCTCTCTCTCTCGCATCTCTCTCTGATTATCTCACTCTCTCACTCTCTCTTTCTCTCTCTCTTACTCTCTCTTTCTCTCTCTCACTCTCTTTCATCTCTCTCTGATTATCTCACTCTTTCTCTCTCTCTCTCTGTCTCACTTTCTCTCACTCTCTCTCTCTCTCTCTCTCTCTTACATCTCTCTCTGATTATCTCACTCTCTCTCTCACTCTCTCTTTCTCTCTCTCTTACTCTCTCTTTCTCTCTCTCTCTCTCTTTCATCTCTCTCTGATTATCTCACTCTTTCTCTCTCTCTCTGTCTCACTTTCTCTCACTCTCTCTCTCTCTCTCTCTCGCATCTCTCTCTGATTATCTCACTCTCTCTCTCACTCTCTCTTTCTCTCTCTCTTACTCTCTCTTTCTCTCTCTCACTCTCTTTCATCTCTCTCTGATTATCTCACTCTTTCTCTCTCTCTCTCTGTCTCACTTTCTCTCACTCTCTCTTTCTCTCTCACTCTCTTTCTCTCTCTCTTACTCTCTCTTTCTCTCTCACTCTCTTTCATTTCTCTCTGATTATCTCACTCTTTCTCTCTCTCTCACTCTCTCTTTCTCTCTCACTTTCTCTCACTCTCTTTCTCTCTCTCACTCTCTTTCATCTCTCTGATTATCTCACTCTTTCTCTCTCTCACTCTCTCTTTCTCTCTCTCTTACTCTCTCTTTCTCTCTCTCACTCTCTTTCATCTCTCTCTGATTATCTCACTCTTTCTCTCTCTCTCTCTGTCTCACTTTCTCTCACTCTCTCTTTCTCTCTCACTCTCTTTCTCTCTCTCTTACTCTCTCTTTCTCTCTCACTCTCTTTCATTTCTCTCTGATTATCTCACTCTTTCTCTCTCTCTCACTCTCTCTTTCTCTCTCACTTTCTCTCACTCTCTTTCTCTCTCTCACTCTCTTTCATCTCTCTGATTATCTCACTCTTTCTCTCTCTCTCACTCTCTCTTTCTCTCTCACTTTCTCTCACTCTCTTTCTCTCTCTCACTCTCTTTCATCTCTCTGATTATCTCACTCTTTCTCTCTCTCACTCTCTCTTTCTCTCTCACTTTCTCGAACTTTCTCTTTCTCTATCTCTCTCATCATCTCTCTCTTATTTCTCTATCTTATTTCTGTACTGTCTTAGGTATGTCATCTTGTCTCATATAAGAAGTGGCTCATTAAAGATAAGGAAACTTTAAAAAAAATATAGCAAAAAGCTTATTATCTCTTTAACTGTATGCAATTTGTATAGTGCTATATTTGTTTTTTTAGAGAGCATGGTTCAGCAGCTGAGGAGTTAACACACAGTACCAGTACTCAGCAACGCCCATGGGTGGATAATTACAACAGTGCTTACGCAACACTAGTGGAAGAACTAGGAAGTTGTTACTGTTGTTTGTTATAATTGTAGCTGTTATACTACTCTGTACATAAATGCATTAAAATAAATCTTAGTTTTAAAAAAAGATGTGGGATTATTAAAATATGCAATTACTGCACACTTTTTTTTTTTTTTTAAATATGTATATCAGATTTGTATCATGAAACGTTGTAACATACTTCTATATATTTAACAACCAATGGCAGCTATGTGTGGAGGTATTTGAGTATTTCCATTAAAGGGATAGTCTAATCAAAAATAAACTTCCATGATTCAGATAGAGCATGCAATTTTAAGCGACTTTCTAATTTACTCTTATTATCAATTTTTCTTTGTTCTCTTGTTATCTTTATTTAAAAAAGCTAGAAAGTAAGTCTAGGAGCCGGACCATTTTTGATTCAGCACCTGGTTAGCGCTTGCTGATTGGATGGCTACATTTAGACACTAATCAGCAAGCGCTATCCAGGTGCTGAACTAAAATGGGCTGGCTTCTAAGCTTACATTCCAGCTTTTTAAAATAAAGATATCAAGAGAACAAAGAAAAATTGCTAATAGGAATAAATTAGAAAATTGCTTAAAATTGCATGCTCTATCTGAATTATGAATGTTTAATTTTTACAATACTATCCCTTTAAGGCACAATATATATACAATCCCAAGGGAACACTTCCCCGAAACATCATGAATTACACAATAAAGTGTGAAAAGAATTGAACAAATCCAGTGAGTGTCTAAACTTTGTTAATATATATATTATTATATTTATATATATATTGCTTCAGACTTGAGAAAGGAAGGAATTTTTCCGAAAGCCTACTTATAAATGTATAGTTAGTCCAATAAAAAAGGATCATTGCTCAATGCAATACTCTTGTTATTTTGATATATATATATACATCTTTCAGCAATCTCAACTGTTACTTTCTAGTGATCTCTGCTTCTATTTAGGGAACAACAGTGACGTCATTTTATAGCCAGTTAATACACATTGTCTAAGAGAATGCAGAAAAACAGAAGGGCGCCTCCTAGTGTAATATAATACAGACTATATACATATGCTCAATAGTGATTAGCAGGTACTCACAAGTGTGGCAGCACCAACTTGTGCTTAGTAACGCATACTGGGGTCTCACAGTGTCTCAGCTCACTGTTCAAGGGCTCTCAACACTCCTTTGTCCAGGGTGTTTGCTCCAAATAGATAAACTCAGTCTCTCCGTCAAGTGATATAAAACTATTCACTTTATTAAAATCCAATATAAAAACACAGTATACAAAAGTTTCACTATGTATTAAAATTGTGCAACTAGTTTCTCAGCTGACACGCTGTTTCATCAGGCATCTCATCTCATTGAGACCCCAGTATGTGTTACTAAGCACGAGTGGGTGCTGCCACGCTTTTGAGTACCTGCTGATCACTATTGAGCATATGTATATAGTCTGTACTATATTACACTAGGAGGTGCCCTTCTGTTTTTCTGCATTCTCTTAGATCTGTTTGGATTTTGGTTTGGGAAGGAGCTGCTGCCATTCAACAACAGCGATACCAGTAGAGGATTGAGACAACATTGGAGGTCATCACGTACCTACTGGGAATACACCCTCCATCACGGACTATCCTTTGGGACTTTCAAATTTGAGTATATCGATTTACAAGTATAGTTCAAGTATTGGTCTGCATATCTGTCCAATTGTAGTTTATTATAGATTTGGTATTTATCAGATTGTGGTATTTGATATTTGGTGTTTGATTATCAATATTGGGTATATATTGCGCTCCCTTGAGTGGTGACAATTTACTGTCAGCTGGTTTTTCTTAATAAACATTGTTTTATACTTTACTTATTTTAAACTCTAAGGTCCTGTATGATCTAGACTGGTGACACAGAGCAAGTTACGTATCGGCCGAATAGGAACTGCTTGGATGTTCTCCAGAACAGCGTGAAAAATCCCCGGAACAACACAGAGGTCCCACACTTTCAGAGTTACAACCCACCAATTATATGTACTTTGCTTACCTAAGGGACCAAGGCTTCTATTTTTGTCTGGGTCTGCACATGTGGGTTTATCTATTTATGTTTTCTTCTATACAGGTTTTCGATTGCATATGAAGGATATCGGTTTAATGTGTTCTTTCTTATTTGGAACTGCCATTCAGGACTTTGGGATTTCCAGTGGACCTTTAGACATTTTGGACTTTGGTGGAACCACTGTTATTTGTCACTGTTAGTTTGTGTGTATGTGTATATATATATATATATATATATATATATATATATATACACACACAACACACAGAGGAAGTCTAGCACTCACAAGCTCTCCGCTAACATTAAAAGCAAAAATCTGAGAGTTAGTTACCGCATCTGGCCAAATGGCACAAGCCCAGGTACCACGTCAAGGTTATTCCCAAAACCTGGATCCCTAAACCAGCCAAACAATGCAAGCTCTCAATCAAACAAACTGGGAACAAGGGAAGGGTGCACAGGCTTATGTAGAAAACAGAAAATATTAGTATATGAGCGCTAGCAGCTATAGGGTTAAATATGTTCAAATGTTATAAAATGGTGTATTCCAAGACTTGAAGTGATACATATGATGTATAAAATAGTGCAAAAACATACAAAAGTTTATTCAAAAACACATATGACCGGTAATGTATAAAAAGATTATCATATATATAAAACAATTCTCATAAGTTAGCCTTTGCAGTGCTAAGTGTGCGCAAAAAAAGTTCACTGATTTAAACGTCACTGATTAAAACGACCTTATAGGTCACTAGTTCCACCGTAATATTGATATGCCAGACTGTTGAATAGCAAACAAATGACTGCCTGTTGATTATAAATGTAGTCTATAAGTATTATCCAAAAGATACCAGTTAGGCTCCTATTTCAAGTAGAATTTCTCACTGATAGCGGTAACCCAGTAAACCACATACAGGCTTTTACACCTCTGTACGTGCCTACCTTGTCATTAGAAACGTCTCCTTCTGTGTCCAGGGGCTAGCAATGTTAGCCGTACTTACGAGCCGACTCAGCCGAGGCACAGGTGTCTGCAAAGCCCTGTATGTTTCCTGGTCCTTAAGCTGTATGTGGTTTACTGGGTTACCGCTATCAGCGAAAAATTCTACTTGAAATAGGAGCCTATCTGGTATCTTTTGAATAATACTTACTACATTTATAATCAACAGGCAGTCATTTGTTTGCTATTCAACAGTCTGGCATATCAATATTACGGTGGAACTAGTGACCTATAAGGACTTTTTAATCAGTGAACTTTTTTGTGCACATTCACCCAGATTACGAGTTTTGCGTTGCAGCTTTTAACGCAGGAAAAATGGCAATTTCAGTGTAATGGCCAGGAACGCATATTACGAGTCGTGTCTGTATAGCTATACCGCAAGCATTTTAGCCTGTAACGCAACGTCAATCCCGCACTCAAAAAAATTACGTTTTTGTGTGGGATTTTCATAGTGCTGGTATTACAGGTTGTGCGGTCCGGCTAAAATACTTGTGTTACAGCCTATACGACATGATCCATACCGCCATCTGAAAGCAGTAGTTATGGATATTGTGTAACAAAAATATTTCACCCATAAACTACCTACCCCAGATAAAATAAAATAAAAGAAGGCGCTAACATAGTGCACAATCAGTGAGGCATGACACGCCGCTGCTGTAAGTGTTGTTATACTTACAAAATAGCAGTCACTTGAGAAGTGTCACAATCGCCTTCTGGACTCTTAGAGTCGTCCAGCTAACTCCCACTCCTGTGTTATCTGGATACCGGATCTGTAATTAACACGTCCTCTCCTGTATACAGCCCATGCTCTCCTGGGTTGTATCTAGCACTGCAAGCCAGTATATGTGTCCAGCGGGGCTCCAGAGACAGCAAACAGGCAGAATAAGCACACTAATCAGACCCAGACTGTTAACTGGAACAAGTGTGTATATATGGCAATGTATCCGTAGTTGAAATGATTAAAATATAGTTTGTGGCACAAAGTCTTAAAAGCAATAACAAGACTTTATTTAGCACAACGTTTCTCGGTCTGTACGTGACCGTTTCCTCAGGTGCATATACATAAAATGAAATAAAATAACCACGAACTTATAACACCATGTTTGGCATCTTAAAACCTGAACTGCACTTGCGTGTAGGTGTGTCAGCATTCTGGAGTTCCAATTGGAGCTGTGAACACCAATCGGATTTTAAGTAATAGACAACCCTCCATATTCTCGGAGGTAGAGGTATTTATTATTTACAACTGGGACCTGCAAATAAATCCCTATTTAAAGCAGCCAAAACAGTTAGGTATAACTATTTGTGTGTTGTTATGCCAATAGAACTTCCAAAAAAGATACATCTACTTTTGCAGCGCAGTCCCAAATAAAAACATTGTAAAACAAAATTATAAAATACAGAGTCTCATATATACTTGTGCAAATGTAAAAATGTACTGAAACATCCAACAACTGCAATAACATACACAGTGTGGGGACCAAAGAGAATAAAAAATACAATATGTAATAAAAAAAATGATAAAAACCAATTCATAAAATTGTTTATACAATCCAAGATAAAAATCTATAAACCTATAAAGTTATATATAACACAACTAAATATAATATACTAATTCATAACAATAATATGAACATGTTGTGAAAAATCTCACTCGATAGGAGAAAATGTGATGTTTTTATACATTCTCTGACGAGTGCTGGAAAACATAGATGTACCCGTAAAAAAGTGAAATATAGGTATAAAACCTAATGTACTAAGGTATTATAGTGTGTGTGAGTAATTCTAGACCCCTGAGCCGTGGTAGACTGTGGTGTGTTCTAATCAATCTTTTTTAACAAACATAGCAAGAGAGTGGATTCCCCAAAATAAGGGGTTTCCAAAAGTCTAGGCTGAACCAGCACAACCGTTAATTAACGGTTGTGCTGGTTCAGCCTAGACTTTTGGAACCCCTTATTTTGGGGAATCCACTCTCTTGCTATGTTTGTTAAAATATATCTCTCTAGGTAGCACCCGTTTTTCCTATAATAAGTACCTGAGTTCGAGTGCAGCTGCCCTGTTTTGTTTTGTTCTAATCAATCCCTCAAAAAATATATGCTGATGGTTCAATAACCTTCTAGGAATACCTATGATGTTATCAGTCTAGTCCAATATGGTTAGTATCGACAGACACGCCAATAATATCTATTAGTTGGCTGTGATGTACTCAGTGGACCATAGGTACTAATCCTACAATAACAAGACCCTCAGATAATAGATTACTCAATCTGCTCTATATAGACGGACCGTGGGGGACCAAACTAAAATAATATATATATATATATATATATATATATATATATATATACTGGAGAGTCTAAATATAAGCCTCTGTATCAGATTGCTGAGGTACTAGAAAACTATATGAACAATTTATTTATTTATTATGTGGGATCTAGTGGGAACTCCAAATTATTGATGATATCGGAAATACAAATAAACTGTGGTAATAGGGGAGGATGACCTACAAAGATAACATTATACAAGATAACAATCACCTCAATGTATGTAGTGTGAGGTAAGATATACAGAATGGGGTTTCAATTGAAAGCTGCCATATCGATATTTGCATTGAGGCCATAGGGAGACAAGGTTCAAAGTTTTCAGATCCAAAATGTCTCCCTCTGTCTCAAATGCAAGTATCTATTTCTACCCCATTTGGGGGTGACCATTTCTAATGGGAAAATACAAACCTACATGGCAATGGTTGGCATGTCTAGGAACACTGTGATTTAAAATGTTCTTCGCAATATTTCTTTTGTGTTCCCCCCATCTTTTCTTTAGGGGTCTAGAGGTTCTCCCCACATATTGAACCCCACATTTACATTCTAGCATATATACTACAAATGCTGAATCACACGTGAAGCTATCTATTAACCCCTAAACCGAGGCCCTCCTGCATCGCAAACACTATATTAAACTTATTAACCCCTAATCTGCCGCCCACCCACATTGCAACTATTAAATAAACCTACTAACCCCTAATCTGCTGCCCACCACATCGCCAACACTATTTAAATGTATTAACCCCTAAACCGCCGCTCCCCGACATTGCCGCCACTATAATAAAGTAATTAACCCCTATTCCGCCGTTCCCCAAGATCGCCGCCACTAAATAAAGTTATTAACCCCTAAACCTCAGGCCTCCACATCTCCGTCACTAAATAAACCTATTAACCCCTAAACAGCCTGCCCCCCACATCGCAAAACACTAAATTAAACTATTAACCCCTAAACCTAACACCCCCTAACTTTAAATTAACATTACAATATAACTCTATTTAAATAAATAAAAACTTACCTGTGGAATAAATAAACTAAGATTTATCTATATATTAAACTAACATTACTATTCTAATAAAATAAAAAAACTACCTATTAAAATATCTAAATTACAAATTTAAAAAAACCTAACACTACGAAAGAAATTAAAAAATCTAAATTACAACAAAACAAAAAAATCCTACGAAAAATGTAAAAAATCTAATTTTACCAAAAATAATAAACACTAAAATCACGAAAAATAAAAAACACTGAATACAAAAAATAAACGAAATTATCAAAAATAAAAACAATTACACCTAATCTTATAGCCCTATAAAAATAAAAAGCCCCCCAAAATAAAAACACCCCCTAGCCTACAATAAACTACCAATAGCCCTTTAAAGGGCTTTTTGTATGGGCATTGCCCTTAAAAGGGCATTTAGCTCTTTGCATTGCCCTTGAAAGAGCATTCAGCTCTTTTTCAAAATCCCAAACCCTAATCTAAAAAGAAAAAACACCCAAAAAAATTAACACTAACCCAAGAAGATCTACTCACGGTTTCTGAAGTCCAGATATCCAGGCGGCGAGAAGTCTTCATCCAGCCGGCGAGGTCTTCATCCATCCCGGTGGTGTCTTCTATCTTCATCCCGGCGGAGCGGAGCCATCCTGGAAGCCGATCCCATCCTGCGCGGAGCGTCCTCTTCATACAGTCGCTGCCGTACACTGAAGTTGAATGCAAGGTAGCCGTTTTAAAATTGCGTCCCTTGCATTCCTATTGGCTGATTTGATTCTTCAAATTCAATTGAGCCAATAGGATGAGATCTTCTGAAATCCTATTAGCTGTTCAAAACAGTCAATAGGATGAGAGCTACTGAAATCCTATTGGCTGATTTGAACAACTAATAGGATTTTAGTAGCTCTCATCTTATTGGCTGTTTTGAACAACCAATAGGATTTCAGAAGGCTGATTTGAATTTGAAGAATCAAATCAGCCAATAGGAATGCAAGGGACACCATTTTGAAACGGCTACCTTGCATTCAACTTCAGTGTACGGCGGCGACCGTATGAAGAGGACGCTGAAGATAGAAGACACCCCCGTGATGGATGAAGACCTCGCCACCTGGATCAAGACCTCGCCGCCTGGATGTCCGGACTTTAGAAACTATGAGTAGATCTTTTGGGGTTAGTTTTAGTTGTTGTTTTTTTGTTTTTTTTGGGTGGATTTTTTTTTTAGATTAGGGTTTGGGCTTTTGAAAAAGAGCTGAATGCCCTTTTAAGGGCAATGCAAAAGAGCTAAATGCCCTTTTAAGGGCAATGCCCATACAAATGCCCCTTTAGGGACAATGGGTAGCTTAGGTTTTTTATTTTGGGGGGTTGGTTGGGTTGTGGGTTTTACTGTTGGGGGGACTTTGTATTTTTTTACAGGTAAAAAAGCTGATTTCTTTAGGGCAATGCCCTACAAAAAGGCCTTAAAAGGGGCTATTAGTAGTTTATTGTAGGCTAGGGGGTGTTTTTATTTTGGGTGGGCTTTTTTATTTTTATAGGGCTATTAGATTAAGTTTAATTTGTTTTCATTTATTTTTTGTAAGAATTTTTGTTTAAGACAGCGCTGGTATTACGAGTTTTCTGCAAGCCGGCGTTAGCCTCAGAAAAGTGAGCGTTGAGCAAAATTTAGCCCCACATCTCACCTCAATACCAGCGCTGCTTACGGTAGCGGTGAGCTGGCTAAACGTGCTCGTGCATGATTTCCCCATAGGAAACAATGGGGCTGAGACGGCTAAAAAAAACCTAACACCTGCAAAAAAGCAGCGTTCAGCTCTTAACGCAGCCCCATTGTTTCCTATGGGAAAATAAAAAATATGTCTACACCTAACACCCTAACATGAACCCGGAGTATAAACACCCCTAATCTTACACTTATTAACCCCTAATCTGCCGCCCCCGACATCGCTGACACCTACATTATAGTTATTAACCCCTAATCTGCCCCCCCCAATGTCGCCGCAACCTAACTACAATTATTAACCCCTAATCTGCCGACCCCAACGTCGCCACCACTATAATAAAGTTATTAACCCCTAAACCTAAGTCTAACCCCCCCAATTTAAATATAATTTAAAATTATCTAAATAAAATTACTATTATTAACTACATTATTCCTATTTAAAACTAAATACCTAGAAAATAAACCCTAAGCTAGCTACAATATAACTAATAGTTACATTGTAGCCATCTTAAGGTTTATTTTTATTTTACAGGCAAGTTTGTATTTATTTTAACTAGGTACAATAGTTATTAAATAGTTATTAACTATTTAATAGCTATCTAACTAAAATAAATACAAGTTTACCTGTAAAATAAATCCTAACCTAAGTTACAATTACACCTAACACTACATTATAATTAAATTAATTACCTAAACTAACTACAATTAAATACAATTAAATTAAATAAACTAAAGTATGAAAAACAACAAACACTAAATTGCAGAAAATAAAAAAATAATTACAATTTTTTTAAACTAATTACACCTAATCTAATCCCCCTAATAAAATAAAAAAGCCCCCCCGAAATAATAAAATTCCCTACCCTATACTAAATTACAAATAGCCCTTAAAAGGGCTTTTTGCGGTGCATTGCCCCAAAGTAATCAGCTCTTTTACCTGTAAAAAAAAATACAATACCCCCCCAACATTAAAACCCACCACCCACACACCCAACCCTACTCTAAAATGCACCCAATCCCCTCTTAAAAAACATAACACTTGAGCTGTCTTCACCCAGCCGGGCACAAGTGGTCCTCCAGGGGGGCAGAAGTCTTCATCCAGGCGGCATCTTCTATCTTCTTCTATCCGGAGCGGAGCGGGTCCATCTTGAAGACATCCGACACGGAGCATCCTCTTCCATCCGACGGCAACTGAAGAATGCAGGTTCCTTTAAGTGACGTCATCCAAGATGGCGTCCCTTGAATTCCAATTGGCTGATAGAATCCTATCAGCCAATCGGAATTAAGGTAGGAAAAATCCTATTGGCTGATCCAATCAGCCAATAGGATTGACCTCGCATTCTATTGGCTTTTCCAATCAGCCAATAGAATGCAAGGTCAATCCTATTGGCTGATTGGATCAGCCAATCGGATTGAACTTCAATCCGATTGGCTGATCCAATCAGCCAATAGGATTTTTCCTACCTTAATTCCGATTGGCTGATAGGATTCTATCAGCCAATCGGAATTCAAGGGACGCCATCTTGGATGACATCACTTAAAGGAACCTTCATTCTTCAGTCGCCGTCGGATGGAAGAGGATGCTCCTCATCGGATGTCTTCAAGATGGACCCGCTCCGCTCCGGATGGAAGAAGATAGAAGATGCCGCCTGGATGAAGACTTCTGCCCCTCTAATTATAGTGTAGTGTTAGGTGTAATTGTTATTTAGGTTAGGGTTTATTTTACAGGTAAATGTGTATTTATTTTAGCTAGGTAGTTATTAAATAGTTAATAACTATTTAATAACTATTGTACCTAGTTAAAATAAATACAAAGTTGCCTGTAAAATAAAAGTAAACCCTAAGATGGCTACAATGTAATTATTAGTTATATTGTAGCTAGCTTTGGGTTTATTTTACAGGTAAGTATTCAGTTTTAAATAGGAATAATTTATTTAATTATAGTAATTTTATTTTGTTTTATTTAAATTATATTTAAGTTAGGGGGGTGTTAGGGTTAGACTTAGGTTTAGGGGTTAATAACTTTAGTATAGTGGCGGCGAAGTTGGGGGCGGCAGATTAGGGGTTAATAAATGTAGGTAGGTGTCGGCGATGTTAGGGACAGCAGATTAGGGGTTAATAAAATTTAACTAGTGTTTGTGAGGCGGGAGTGCGGCAGTTTAGGGGTTAATACATTTATTAAAGTGGTGGCGATGTCCGGTCAGCAGATTAGGGGTTAAATAATTTTATTATAGTGTTTGCGATGTGGGGGGGCCTCGGTTTAGGGGTTAATAGGTAGTTTATGGGTGTTAGTGTACTTTTTAGCACTTTAGTTAAGAACTTTATGTTATGGCGTTAGCCCATAAAACTCTTAACTACTGACTTTTAAATCCGGTAGGAGTCTTGACTTTTTCCAGCAATCGCAATACCGGCGTTAGGAAAATCCCATTGAAAATATAGGATACGCATAGGATACGCAATTGACGTAAGGGGATTTGCGGTATGCTAAAATCGCGGAAAAAAATGAGCGGTACACTTGTACCTGTCAGACTTGTAATACCAGCGGGCGTTAAAAAGCAGTGTTGGGACCCCTCAACGCTGCTTTTTAAGGCTAACGCCTGACTCGTAATCTAGGTGAGTGTTTTTTATTTTTCGTGATTTTAGTGTTTATTATTTTTGGTAAACTTAGATTTTTTTTAAATTTTTCTTAGCATTTTTTTTTTAGTTGTAATTTAGATTTTTTTTATTTTTTTTGTAGTGTCAGGTTTATTTAAATTTGTAATTTAGATATTTTAATTGGTAGTTTTTTTTTATTTTATTAGAATAATAATGTTAGTTTAATATTTAGTTTAATCTTAGGTTTATATTTATTTCACAGGTAAGTTTTATTTATTTAAATAGAGTTAAATTGTAATTTTAATTTAAAGTTAGGGAGGTGTTAGGTTTAGGGGTTAATAGTTTAATTTAGTGTTTTGCGATGTGGGGGGGCTGGCGGTTTAGGGGTTAATAGGTTTATTTAGTGGCGGAGATGTGGGAGGCGAGAGGTTTAGGGGTTAATAACTTTATTTAGTGGCAGCGATGTCGGGGAGCGGCGGAATAGGGGTAATAGCTTTTATTAGTGTCGGCGATGTCGGGGAGCGGCGGAATAGGGGTTAATAACTTTATTATAGTAAAAATAACACACAAAGTTCGTAAGAACTGCACTTTGTAATTAAACCACTGACTTTCTGAGTGTACACACACAGTGATGAAATGGCGTATTGCTTTAATTTTTTGGCAAGTGTAGTAAAACGAAAACTTCCCAAATACAGCTTCTAGTCAGTGGAAAGTAACCGACCTATGTGTTGGGCTGGAGGGATGAAGTGTTACTGGCGGCAAATTATGGCAGTACTAAGGTTCAAACTTGCAATGGTCCTTTGGTAAGAACTGCAGGTATGTAAATAAGACAGGTATAATCTTACCGCTATTGCCGCTCTCCGTCACGCCCCTCAAGCCGTCCCAATGCAAGGTATGGATTCACTCCTCCGGTATCCAAGCATGCGATTAAATAAACAAATGGGGTTACCTGTATTGAGATTGATCACAGCCGCAGGCCTTAGTGCAGGTAAAACAACTTCTTTATTCAGGTAGATTTCAACATTTACAGGGTGAACAGACTCAGGGGTACATTGAGCACAAACGTCCGACGCGTTTCCTGCCCGGAGGCACTTCGTCGTTATAGTGGCAGCGATGTCAGGAGCGTTAGATTAGGGGTTAATAACTTTTATTAGTGTCGGTGATGTTGGGGCGGCAGATTAGGGGTTCATAACTTTATTTAGGTGTCAGCGATGTCGAGGGTGGAAACATTTTAAATGATAATTTAAGAAAAACAACCAGAGGAGAAGATTTCATCATGTACGAAAGTGAAAATGTAATCATTCTGTCTACTAAAAAAAATGTAGATCTTCTTTCAAAAAAACAACACTGGCTCTGTGACGGAACATTTGACTCAGCTCCTCTAGGTTTTCAGTTGTATACAATACATGTTTTAATAGAAGATAACCATACCATACCATTAGTATACTGCATATCAAAAAATAAAAATCAGGAAACTTATAATTTAATTTTTAGTATTATAAAAGAAAAAAATCCAGATATCAATCCTATATCAATTACTGTAGATTTTGAAAGAGCAGCAATAAATTGCATGACAAATTTTTTACAAAATACAATAATTTATGGATGCTTTTTCCATTTTTCCCAATGCCTGTGGAGAAAAATACAATCTTTGGGCTTAAAAATATGGTATAATAATGAAAAAAATGCTCTGATCATAAAATGCTTAGAAGCATTAGCATTTGTGCCAGTGGAAGATGTAGTTGAAACATTTAATGACTTTGTAAAATCAATAGAAAAACAAAACAGTAACATTTTATCTGAATTTTTAAATTATTTTGAAAAAACCTGGATTGGCGAACTACAACAAGGTACAAGAAGAAAACCTACTTTCGATATTACGATGTGAGGTAATATATTTAAGATAGGTGGCGGCGCTGTAGGGGGGTCAGATTATGGGTTAATATATTTAATATAGGTGGCGGCAGTGTAGGGAGGTCAGATTAGGGGGCAATATATTTAATGTAGGTGGCGGCGGTTTAGGGGTTAATAACTTTATTAGGTGCGGCGGGTCCGGGAGCGGCGGTTTAGGGG
Organism: Bombina bombina; assembly: GCF_027579735.1. NCBI lineage: Eukaryota > Metazoa > Chordata > Amphibia > Anura > Bombinatoridae > Bombina > Bombina bombina. The sequence goes on from NC_069506.1 coordinate 44,579,416, forward strand.
TTAATACATTTATTATTAGGAGAGTGAGGGGGTATTGCGGATATAGGGGTCATACATGTCAGGCTTATTTGGGGGAGGCGTGTTAGACAGTTACGGGAGATTTTAGTAAGTTTTTTTAGGCGCAGGCAGTTGCTAAAGTGCCGTAAGTCACTGGCGACTCCAGAAATTTGTAGTTACGCTCATTTCTGGACATCGCTAGTTTATCCGACTTACGGCACTTTAGCAACTGCCGGCGGGGTTTATGTGATAGGTAGATTTGCGAGGTGAAACTACGGGCGGCGCGAGTTCCCTCGCTTGCGCTGAAAACTACGCCATATATCTGATTGCGGCCCTGATATACATATATTTAAAAAACAAAAAGTGTGTAGTAATTGCATATTATAATAATCTCACATCCTTTTTTTAAACTAAGATATATTTTAATGCATTTGCGTATAGAGAAGTATAACAGTTAAAATTAGCTAAAAGTATAATAAAAAATCTAAAATTCACTCACAGCATATTTAATAAGGAATTCACTTCCAACTCTGCATTCATTTCATCTGGCTGCAGAGCTCTTAACTCATAGATAATTTCTGAGTGAGTAAAATATAATACAGGAAAAAGAACCCATAAACAACAGTAACAACTTCCTAGTTCTTCCACTAGTGTTGCGTAAGCACTCTTGTAATTATCCACCCATGGGGTTGCTGAGTACTGGTACTGTTAACTTCCCTCATCGCTAGGGAGCTTCTTGTTCCCCCTGATCGTTGATGTAAGCCAAAGAGGTTATATTGTCTGATTGGAATCTGATAAACCGGGACGAACCCAGGAAAGGCCAAGCCTTCAGAGCATTGTAGATTGCTTGAAATTCCAAAATGTTGATTGGGAGGGAGTGTTCCTACTGAGACCACAGGCCTTGTGCCTTCTTGGCACCCCAAATAGCTCCCCATCCTGAGAGGCTTGCGTCCGTAGTCACAATCTCCCAGGATTGTGTGAGAAAGGATGTCCCTTGGGACAGATGATCTGGACAGAGCCACCAAGAGAGCGATTCTCTCGACTGGTTGTCCAGGGAAATTTGTTGAGACAGATCTGAATGATCGACGTTCTACTGCCTAAGCATGCACAGCTGTAGCGGTCTGAGATGGAACCTAGCAAAAGGAATTATGTCCATGCTAACCATGAGACCAATTACCTCCATACACTGAGCCACAGATGGTCTTAAGGAGGTCCGGAGGACAAGACATGTCGAAGCTAGCTTGGATCATCTCTGATCGGTTAGAAATATCCTCATGGATATTGAATCTATTATAGTACCCAGGAATTCTACCCTGGTGCTTGGAATGAGAGAACTATTCTCTAAGTTTATCTTCCATCCATGTGATCGAAGAAGTGAGAGAAGAAATACCGAATTGTCCTCTGCTAGACGAAAGGATGGTGCTTGAACCAGAATGTTGTCTAAGTAGGGAGCTACTGCTATACCTTGGGTTCTGGCGAAAAGCCAGGAGAGCTCCTAGAACCTTTGTAAAGATTCTTGGGGCTGTAGCTAGACCAAATGGTAATGCAATGAACTGGAAGTGCTGATCCAGGAACGCAAACCTTAGGAACTGGAAGTGGTCCCTGTGGATTTGAACCTGAAGGTAGGCATCCTTCAGATCTATAGTGGTCATGAACTGTCCTTCCTGAACTAGAGGAATAATTGACCTTATTGTCTCCATCTTGAACTTTTGGTCCAGAATAGGGCGGAAAGTTCCCTCCTTCTTTGGGACCACAAACAGGTTTGAGTAATATCGCAAACCTCTTTCTGCAATAGGAACTGGGACAATAACCCCTAAGGAGGACAGATCCAGCACACACCCCAGAAATGCTTCCCTCTTTTCTGGTTTTAAAAACAGGCTTGAGAGGAGAAATCTGCCCTTGGGTGGATGAGATTTGAAATCTGTTTTGTATCCCTAAGCTATGACCTCCAGATCCCATGGATCCTGCACATCCCTGGACGAAGCGTCTGAAAATAGTGACAGTTTGCCCCCTACACAATCCAGCTTTGGATTGGGGCCGCCCCTTCATGCCGACTTGTTTTTGATGGGCTTAACAATTCTCTAAGCCTTAATTCTTTCTTGGATAACGTCCAGGGGACCCTCCACCTCGATCAATTCCGCTAAGGAGTTGCAGCTCCAGCAAACAAGGCAACAGCCACTGCCGGTTGAAATAAATAGCCCGTATGCTGAAACATTTTCCTGAGAACAATTTCCATCTTCTTATCCATCAGCTCTCTGAAAGATGAGCTATCCTCAAGAGGGACAGTAGTATGCTTAGCTAACATGGAGATAGCACCATCCACCTTAGGGATGGAACCCCACAACTCCAGCTGAGAGTCCTGAGAGTCCGGGACTTAATAATTTTTTAAAGGCAAACGAAGGGGAAAAGGAAGATATTTATATATATACACATATACATATACACACCTATATATATATATATATATACACATACACACACACACACTGTGTGTGTGTGTATATATATATATATATATATAAATATATATATACACACACACACACACACACATACACACGGTATATATGTATATACATATATATATATATATATATATATATATACATACATACACACACAAACAATATATATATATATACTGTATATATATATATATATATATACACAAAGTGTGTATGTGTGTGTGTATGTGTGTGTGTGTGTATATATATATATATATATATATATATATATATATATATATATATATATATATATATATATATATATATATATATATATATATATATATAAAATAAAACAACCTTGGGGACAAATAGGAGATGTAAATAATAAACATAAGGCTAATTCACTCATTGTCCCACAGCTACATTTGAAGTGTGTGTATTTGAGCACCTATAATCTGACACACATGTTACACTGATCACTGCCGTTAAAGCAGGCACAATGCACACTTGTTTTGTGTGACCTGCAGTGGGGAAACCAAGGAATTCCCAATTTGCTGGATACTACTCTCACACACACATTGGTTATACGGCTGTGTTTTCACAAAATTACTTCTGCTTCCCTCTCACTGACTGTTAGCTTCTCCCAGCACTTCCTGCAGAGGTCTGATAATGTCATCATCTCACTTCAGCTCTGGAGTAAGTGGGCTAGCAGGAGGAGGGGCATTGCAAGCCCTAGGTTAACTGTGAAAGCACCAGCAGGGAAATAAAACTTTATTTGTTATATGGTTGTAAATAGAGAAGAGTAAAGAGATTAGCTGGGCCCAGTGGCGACGGAAATATATGTATATCAGGGTCGTGATCAGATATACAGCGTAGTTTTTAGCGCAAGCGAGGGAACCCACGGAGGAGGTCTGAAGATGGAGCCGGAAGAAAGAAGATAGAAGATGCCGCTTGGATGAAGACATTGCCCGGATGGAAGACCTCTTCTTTGCCGCTTGGATGAAGACATCGCCTGGATGGAAGACCTTTTCTTTGCCGCTTGGATCAAGACTTCGCCCGGATGGAGGACCACATAGCCCGGATTGGATGAAGATTTCGGCCCGGCTGGGTTAAGACGGCTCAAGGTAGGGTGATCTTCAGGGGGTTAGTGTTAGGATTTTTTAAGGGGGTTTGGGTGGGTTTAGAGTAGGGGTATGTGGGTGGTGGGTTGTAATGTTGGGGGGTATTGTATTTTCTTTTACAGGTAAAAGAGCTGATTACTTTGGGGCAATGCCCCGCAAAAAGCCCTTTTAAGGGCTGGTAAAAGAGCTGATTACGTTGTAATTTAGAAAAGGGTAGGGATTTTTTTATTTTGGGGGGCTTTATTATTTTATTAGGGGGCTTAGATTAGGTGTAATTAGTTTAAACTTCTTGTAATATTTTTTTATTTTTTGTAATTTAGTGTTTTTTTGGTACTATAGTTTAGTTTATTTAATTGTATTTTAGTTGAGATAATTGTAGTTTATTTAATTAATTTATTGATAGTATAGTGTTAGGTGTATTTGTAACTTAAGTTAGAATTTATTTTACAGGTAATTTGGTAATTATTTTAACTAGGTAGCTATTAAATAGTTATTAAGTATTTAATAGCTATTGTACCTAGTTAAAATAAATACAAAGTTGCCTGTAAAATAAATATAAACCCTAAAATAGCTACAATGTAATTATTAATTATATTGTAGCTATCTTAGGGTTTATTTTATAGGTAAGTATTTAGTTTTAATTAGGAATAATTTAGTTAATAATATTAATATTATTTAGATTTATTTAAATAATATAAAAAGAAATTTCTGAGGAGGAAAAATCTAAGAGGATGCGCTTGGAACACAGGTTATCAAAGTAGGACCTACCACTTTGTAATTGGGTTTGTACCCGTAAGCATTAATAAATATAAACAGCACAGTGTTTGGTGTATGTGAAAAATTAATAATAATAGCGAAAATAAATTGTTACTAAAACAGGTGCTCAGGACAATTTGTGTATGAAATTAGTGATACATTGAAATAATCAGATAATCACAGAGAAAACATTTTTTGCTGTTTTTGGTGGTGTGAAATATAAAAATACTTATCAATGTCCCAAAAAACTGCTGTAGTGTAAAAATTAATAAGTGTCCAATCCTAATATGTGGACGGTGATATGTTCAGGTGTTTGGCGTGCTCCTCTTGTGTCCCGCGGTGCGATGGGTCAAGGTGTCTAGAATGGAAGATAAACAAGGGGCGCCAACATAGTGTGAATTGTTCAAACAACAGATATAAAAGTGATGTGCAAAAAAATACTCACAAGGAAAGTGGCACCTTAAATGAATAAGGTGCGATAAAGCAGGCTGACATTCAAATTCCAGCAGTCAGTACGCTGGAGGTCTCACCCAGAGGACCTGTGGAATCCAGATAGGCGTCTAGAAAGTGGCACCCACGTTTTTTAGGGCCAATGGCTGGACCAGGTGAGCTGCAAGCCGATAGGTGTTCTCCTGCTGCACTCACTCCGCCGAGACTTTTCTCCAAACCTGACAGTGTCAGTGTATGAAAGGTTCTGTGGCAAATGTCCTGTTTACAGCGTATTCGTATAATAGACGATTAACTATCCGCGTACTTCACAGCCAGTTAAGGGTTAGGTTTCCAACAGGCACAGGAGTTAACGGCTCACTCTCCGTTACGCATAAACACCAAAACAGTGTGACTTATCCGCCAACAACTAGTGTCCAAGCCACAAGGTTTTAGGGCACTTTCTAACTGTTTTACAAACATCAATTTTTCTGGCCGCTGCTATAGCAGCGGCTGCAACAATACCTAATTTTTCAGGCATTTGGACATGCCTAATTTTTCTGGCCTCTGGTGCTGCACTGTGGCTACAAAACCCAAACCAAAAAAAGGCACATAACATTGATTAAACTGTTAAGAATAGTACTCATTAACACACCACTCATATCTGGTGGCACAGTAGATTGCACGCGCAGTGCCCCAAATTTGAAGTAGGAGGACCGACCAAGCATCTTTTTCCATCTCCCGGTTCCTAAAAATTATCTCCGGGTTCCTAAAAACTATGCCATACCTGTACTCGATTGTGCAAAAGGAAGTGATGGCATATGGGGTCTTTCATGCTGTCGTGCCTGTTTGGGGTCGTGGACCCTCATATAAAAAGGCTGAAGGAGAACGACCTGTACTGGGTGTCCAAGCATCTTTTTCCATCTCCCGGTTCATAAAAATTATCCCCGGGTTCCTAAAAACCTTGGGGACAAATAGGAGATGTAAATAATAAACATAAGGCTAATTCACTCATTGTCCCACAGCTACATTTGAAGTGTGTGTATTTGAGCACCTATAATCTGACACACATGTTACACTGATCACTGCCGATAAAGCAGGCACAATGCACACTTGTTTTGTGTGACCTGCAGTGGGGAAACCAAGGAATTCCCAATTTGCTTCTTTATCTGTGGCTGCCATGATATAAAGCACAATAGGGAAGGGATACTACTCTCACACACACATTGGTTATACGGCTGTGTTTTCACAAAATTACTTCTGCCTTCCCTCTCACTGACTGTTAGCTTCTCCCAGCACTTCCGGCAGAGGTCTGATAATGTCATCATCTCACTTCAGCTCTGGAGTAAGTGGGCTAGCAGGAGGAGGGGCATTGCAAGCCCTAGGTTAACTGTGAGAGCACCAGCAGGGAAATAAATTTTTTTATTTGTTATCTGGTTGTAAATAGAGAAGAGTAAAGAGATTAGCTGGGCCCAGTGGCGACGGAAATATATGTATATCAGGGTCGTGATCAGATATACAGCGTAGAGGGAACCCACGGAGGAGGTCTGAAGATGGAGCCGGAAGAAAGAAGATAGAAGATGCCGTTTGGATGAAGACATTGCCCGGATGGAAGACCTCTTCTTTGCCGCTTGGATGAAGACATCGCCTGGATGGAAGACCTTTTCTTTGCCGCTTGGATCAAGACTTCGCCCGGATGGAGGACCACATCGCCCGGATTGGATGAAGATTTCGGCCCGGCTGGGTTAAGACGGCTCAAGGTAGGGTGATCTTCAGGGGGTTAGTGTTAGGATTTTTTAAGGGGGGTTTGGGTGGGTTTAGAGTAGGGGTATGTGGGTGGTGGGTTGTAATGTTGGGGGGGTATTGTATTTTTTTTTACAGGTAAAAGAGCTGATTACTTTGGGGCAATGCCCCGCAAAAAGCCCTTTTAAGGGCTGGTAAAAGAGCTGATTACTTTGTAATTTAGAATAGGGTAGGGATTTTTTTTATTTTGGGGGGCTTTATTATTTTATTAGGGGGCTTAGATTAGGTGTAATTAGTTTAAACTTCTTGTAATATTTTTTTATTTTTTGTAATTTAGTGTTTTTTTTTTGGTACTATAGTTTAGTTTATTTAATTGTATTTTAGTTGAGATAATTGTAGTTTATTTAATTAATTTATTGATAGTATAGTATATGAATATATGTGTATATACACATATTAACACATAAATATATACAGTATGTATATAAGCATATACTTATTTCTTTCCTAAGACATGGAGAGTCCACAATGTCATTCCAATTACTAGTGGGATATTCACTCCTGGCCAGCAGGAGGAGGCAAAGAGCACCACAGCAAAGCTGTTAAGTGTCACTTCCCTTACCCATAACCCCCAGTCATTCTCTTTGCCTCTGTCAATGGAGGAGATGAAGATTGGTGTCTGAAGATATTTTTTCTTTTTTTGGGGTACTTTTCCCTGCAAGCAAGGATTTGGGTTTAGCTGTGTCCACGTCAATCTCTTAAGTAAGAGTAGTGGTGGCTTTTAAGCAGTTAGGAAAAGGTGAGGTGGTCCTCCTTACTTTGTTTTCCTGACATATTTGCTGGCCTAGTCATAGAAAGCCAGAGTTGGTTACTCTTTTCTTTCTTTTTCCACAGGTCTCTGTAAAGTGTATGTTTTATTTTCATGCCTGGTGAGCTGTCTTTCTGCTGGACAGCTAGATTGCAAGTAAGTGCTTTTGTCTTCTAGGTGCCATTTCCTCTGTGGCTCTTAATTTTTTCACTCGTGTAGTGTTGACAAGAGTTTATATTGGGCATTTTTTTAGAAACAAAAACTGTATTGTGAATTAGACTGGGAGCTGCAAAGGACTTTTATTAATGTCTTACTCTGCAGTTTCTTGGAACGCACGCTTTTAGTTGCTGCATAGATCCTGTTTGCCGGTCATGTGACTTCCAGCTCATCCGACTCGGACCAGAGTGGTTTCATTTCTCAGCATTTTCCATGTCGGCTCGTTGAAGGAGTCTCTCGGAAGCAGCCTCTGTGTATCTGACTAATTGTGAATCCTCTGGAAGTTACGGTAGGGCACCTCAGACTGTCTGAGGTGTAGAGGTCCTGAGTTTGTTTGTTTTCTTTTCTATTGGACAATCAAGTTATATTAGCGTCTATAACGCTCTCAAGGAATAAAGACTTTTATTAAAGTGACAGTAGACTTTTTTCAAAATTTTAGTTACTGGCTTCACTGTATTAGCCTGCAGGGCTCTGTGGCTGAATTCTTGGTCATCTGATGTTACCTCCAAGTCCAAGCTCCTGTCATTACCTTACAAGGGTAAGACCCTGTTTGGTCCTGGTCTAGCGGAAATAATTTCTGAAATTACGGGTGGAAAGGGGTGCTTTCTGCCACAAGACAAGAAGAATAGACCCAAGGGCATCAAAATTCAAATTTTCGTTCCTTTTGTAACTTCAAAGGTCAGAAGTCTTCCTCCTCCAAGCCGGAACAGTCCAAGTCCTCTTGAAGACAAACCTGGAATAAGGGAAAACAAGCAAAGAAACCTTCATCTGAGGCTATGTCAGCATGAAGGGTCCGCCCCCGGACCGGTGCTGGATCAGGTGGGGGGTAGACTTTCCTTTTTTCTACAAGATTGGATATGCAATGTCCCAGACCCTTGGGCTGTGGACATAGTATCTCAGGGTTACAAAATAGACTTCAAGACTTGTCCTCTCAGGGACAGATTCCACCTCTCAAGATTATCTGCAGACCAGGTAAAAAGAGATGCGTTTTTTAACTGCTTTCAGGACCTTTTCTCCCTGGGGGTGATTGTTTCAGTTCCACTAAGGGAACAGGGTCTATGATTCTATTCAAACTTTTTAGTGGTTCCCAAAAAATAGGGACATTTTTGACCAATTTTAGACCTTAAGTGTTTCAACAAATTTCTCAGGGTGCCGTCCATCAAAATGGAAACCATTCTTTCCATTCTTCCTTTGGTCCAAGATGGTCAGTTTATGATGACCATAGGCCTGAAGGACGCGTGTCTTCATCTCCCCATCCACGGGGATCATCACAAATTCCTGAGATTTGCTTTCCTAGACAAGCACTTTCAGTTTGTTGCTCTTCCGTTTGGCCTTGCCACAGCTCCCAGAATTTTTCAAAGGTTAAGGGGTCTCTCTTGGCAGTTGTCAGGTCTCAGGAAATTGCAGTGGTGCCCTATCTGGACAACATCTTGGTTCAGACACCATCTTTTTAACTAGCAAACTCTCATACAGAGATCTTATTGTCTTTTCTACGTTCCCACAGATGGAAAGTGAATCTGGAGAAGAGTTCCCTTGATCCAGCTACAAGGGTGGTTTTCTTAAGGACCGTCATAGATTCCTTATCTATGAAGATTTTTCTGAGGTCAGAAAATCCAAAATTCTCTCTTCTTGCCTTTCTCTACAGTCTACTATTCGGCCATCAGTAGCTCAATGCATGGAGATAATTGGTCTGATGGTCGCTTCTATGGTCATTGTTCTCTTTGCTAAATTCCATCTGAGAGCTCTGCAATTATGCATGCTCAGACAATGGAACAGAGACCATTAAGATCTGTTTCAGAGGATAGATTTGGAGCAGTTGTCTATAGACTCTATTTTTTGGTGGATTTCTCAGGATCATCTGTCTCAGGGAACATGCTTCCAGAGGCCCTCCTGGGTGATTGTGACCAAGGACGCCAGCCTGCTAGGCTGGGGAGCGATCTGGGACTCGCTAAAGGCTCAGGGCCTATGGACTCGAGAGGAGTCTTCTCTTTCGATAAATATCTTGGAGTTGAGAGCGATCTTCAATGCTCTGATGGCCTGGCCTCAGTTGTCTTTAGCCCGGTTTATCAGATTCCAGTCGGACAACATCACCTCAGTGGCCTACATCAACCACCAGGGAGGAACTTGGAGTTCCTTGGCCATGAAGGAGGTGACTCGGATTATTCAGTGGGCGGAAACTCAAAATTGTCTTCTATCTGCCATCCACATGCCAGGAGTGGACAACTGGGAGGCAGATTTTCTGAGCAGACAGACTTTTCATCCCGAGGAGTGGGCTCTCCATCCGGAGGTGTTCTCCAGGTTAACCCTCAAGTGGAGGGTACCGGAACTGGATCTGATGGCGTCTCGTGAGAACGCCAAGTTTCTAAGGAACGGTTTAAGGTCAAGAGATCCTCAGGCCACCCTGATAGATACTCTGGTGGTTCCTTGGGATTTTGATCTAGCTCTAGCATACCTCTTTGCTCCATTGCTCTCCTTCCATGAGTCATTGCTCATATCAAGCAGGAGAGAGCGTCTGTAATTCTTATAGCTTCTGCATGGCCTCACAGTATCTGGTTTGCAGACCTAGTGAAGATGTCATCTCTTCCTACTTGGAGGTTACCTCTGAGGAAGGACCTTCTAACTCAGGGTCCTTTCCTCCATCCAAATCTCGTTTCTCTGAAGCTGAGTGCATGGAGACTAAAAGCTCAGTTTTTGGGGGGCGGAGCCAACCGCCAAACGGAATGGTCGCATGCATTAAGAGCTCTGCACATATTAGCACAAAAACCGCATTTTAAGGGAAATATATAATGGATTTTTGAACCAGAGTTGACTCTGCTAACCAGCTACCTAAAGGGACTTAATACAACTGCCATTGACGGTCGGATTGCGACAGGAGCAGAGGACACGTCTCAACTATTTCATTCCCAGCTCTTTACCTTCTATAGTGACACCGAGCACGTGAAATCATGGCCGCGCTCCTACTAGCACAACTAAAAGATTTGTTGGATCGACACAATGAGGCCCTGTTGAAGTCGGTGGCTGAAGCTTTCCGGCCTTCTATTGCCCCTACTACTAACTCGGTTGCTCTACCTGACGGTGCAGAGCAGTGCGCAGTAGCTGTAATTGACCCACTGCAGTCGCCATCTTTACTCCCCACACCAGGACATCTCTTACCTCATCACGGTCAGAGGGGGTCTGCAGAGCGAGATGCTAGCGGAGATCGAGGTTCCGCCTATGTGTTTCAGGACCCATCACCACAAACGCATTGTAAGGGCTCAGAAGCGGTAACGCTGGCAGATACCTATTACCGCACTAACAGATGGCGCTGGATGAGAGACACCCGCGTGACTGCCGTCTATCTATTAACCTGCCGACACTCCTCTCCAGTACATAGCACAGATTGCGAGATTGCTTCATGGCTGAGGGATTCTATTACAAGTGGGCCACAAAAGATTTACGACCTAGCCCTGGCGGTAAGAGCCTCAAGAACTGGAGTTGGCTAATTACTAGGCTGCATTCATACTGATGCCTTGTCTGAGTCTTATAAGACTGGTGATGGGCTTCGCTGACTGGGTTTCATGTTTGTGAACTTTCTCTACCGGTCAGTTCTCTTAACGAATTCAAGGATCACTGTTTACCTAGAACTCTGACTCTTGGCAAGCATAGTATTGTCACTGGATTTACTGTGAGGCATGAATGTGAAAGTCAGCCATTCCCATTATCTCTGACATCCTGTACATGTTTTATTTTTCTATTCCTAGCTATAAGTTTCGTTAACATGTTTAACTCTTTATAGATTAATGGTTCCAGGCATATACAAAAATTGTCTATATATTATTATGAGGCTGACAGAAAAGTTTATATTGCATATACTGTTGATGTTCTCTATCATATTTAGATACACCTTTAGAGGCCATAGTTTAATTGGGCCGGGTACCATGTATTTGCCTGATGGGTGTGCTACCTTATTTTCATCTCTAGTTCATGCTGCTTAACACATTTAGATAAACACCCACCCCCAAGAGATATAGGCCTCCTCTGAACTATGCCAATATCTATAGTCTCCTCCTTAATAGCACCATAAATTAACTTTGTTTTTAACATTTCGTATAGCGAAGATAGACCTTTATTGATACAGGTTCAGGGTTCAGATAGTTTGTTTTCCCGCCAGATGCCTTGTAACCCCAATGTTGCTCACATTGTTCCTATTTTTATTATATAATCAAGCTCACCGTTAGCATGCATATGTTTTCATTCTCTCTGTATATGCTGTGTGCCCTAATTTTGAACAAACCTGTTTCTGATATAATATTTTGTGTATGGTTGATTGAACGCCCTCACTGTACCAGCTCCTTAGGCGCATACATAACTGTTTAGCTGGCAAAAGTAAAGCTGTATCACACCTGCCCCTATATTGTGCTGATGTACCCTGTCTGACTTGCATGAAGAGACATCCAGATCCTCTATTGCCAGATAGTCATAAGACCTCACTGTATCCCCCATTGATATTGTCTCAGACTTTGCTATGTTAAATAGAGGTTATTGTGTCATTCCTTTTGACATGGAAACCTAGTGTACACATCGCTGGGTGTTCTCCTGCCGATGGGTACAGGGCCCGTGCCCAGGCGGCAGGATGTATACCTATTTTTTTGGTTTTTCTAAAAAGTTCATGAGACTGTGGTTATTATTTACTGTACCTGCCTTCTTGATATACCCTAGGAGTCAACTAGAGGGAGCAGAAGATAACTTTACAGCCTAATATAAGCATATTAAAATACTAGTCAGGTTTCCCAGTGTAGGCTGGTCCTGCACTACCAACAGCAAAATTGGTCTCCCGTGAGTCTCCCTATATAGACCAATAGCCTAGCAACATCTCAACATTAGTATCTAGAGGCTTCAAGCAATAATTGCCCTTGCCCCTCACTATAAGTGCAGACCCTAGTGTTATCCTTGAGCATAGGCTGTTTATCATACTATATATAAGTAACAACCTCCCCCCCCACTTATACCTAATATACCTCCTTGGTCTGGAGGTCGAATTAAGCGGTTAATCTTGCCTATACCGCATTCTAAGAATCTTTACATTGTGAACTATACTGTAACCCTGATTACTATATATATATATCTATATAATAAACTAACCTACGATTACAGGTCTTGCAGGGACTGTTCCAGTAACTTAAATTTCCCTCTCTAGAATGTATTACACGTTTATCAAGGCACAATAGTTGCCTATAATATCAGGTGAGGGACCAAACTTTGTTTAGCCCATGTTAAAAAGGAAAAGAGGTTTCAGTATTCTGTATAGCATCTACTATAATGTGAATCTTGTATATCTATAATGTAATTGTTCAATTGTATTGTACCATTTTCAGCTTGACTTACGACATGTTACTCAAAACAAGCTGTAATGTCTCGCATAACCTCAATAAAAATCTATGTTAAAAAAAAAAAAAAAAAAAAAAAAAAGCTCAGTTTTTGCTAAGTATGGGTTTTCTGAGTCAGTCATTGATACCATGCTTCAGGCTCACAAGCCTGTTACTCGTAAAATTTACCATAAGGTATGGCGCAAATACCTATATTGGTGTGAATCGAAGGGCTTCTCTTGAAATAGGATCAGGATTCCTAGAATTTTGTCTTTTCTCCAGGAAGGTTGGTGATTCCTGTCCGCCTCATCAGAGCAGAGGTTTTATTTTACAGGTACATTTGTATTTATTTTAGCTAGGTAGTTATTAAATAGTTAATAATTATTTCATAACTATTCTACCTAGTTAAAATAAATACAAACTTGCCTGTAAAATAAAAATAAACCCTAAGCTAGCTACAATGTAACTATTAGTTATACAGTATTGTAGCTATCTTAGGGTTTATTTTACAGGTAAGTCTTTAGTTTTAAATAGGAATAATTTAGTTAATGATAGAAATTTAATTTAGACATTTAAATTATATTTAAGTTAGTGGATGTTAGGGTTAGACTTAGGTTTAGGGGTTAATAGCTTTAATATAGTGGCGGCGACATTGGGGGCGGCAGATTAGTGGTTAATAAACGTAGGTAGGTGGCTGCAATGTTAGGGCCGGCAGATTAGGGGTTAATAATATTTAACTAATGTTTGTGAGGCAGGAGTGCGGCGGTTTAGGGGTTAATATGTTTATTATAGTGGTGGCGACGTCGGGGGCGGCAGATTAGGGGTTAATAAGTGTAGGTAGGTGGCGGCGACATTGGGGGCGGCAGATTAAGGGTTAATAAATAGTATGTAGGTGTCGGCGATGTTAGGGGCAGCAGATTAGGGGTTCATAAATATAATGTAGGTGGCAGCACTGTCCGGAGCGGTAGATTAGGGGTTAAAAAATTTATTTTAGTATTTGCGATACAGGAGGGCCTCAGTTTAGGGGTTAATAGGTAGTTTATGGGTGTTAGTGCACTTTTTAGCACTTTAGTTATGAGTTTTATGCTACAGTGTTGCACCATAAAACTCTTAACTACTGACTTTTAAATGCGTTAGGGATCTTGACAGGGTAGGGTGTACCGCTCACTTTTTGGCCTCCCAGGACAGACTTGTAATATCAGCGCTATGGAAGTCCCATAGAAAAAAGACTTTACAAAGTTTACGTAAGTCGTTTTGTGGTAAGGCCAAAGAAGTGTGCGGTGCCCCTAAACTTTCAAGACTTTTCGTAACTTTCGTAATACCAGCGGGAATAAAAAAGCAGCGTTAGGACCTCTTAACGCTGCTTTTTTACCCTAATGCACAACCCGTAATCTAGCCGTATATAAATATTGGACCATTTCAGAATGGTAAAAAATGATATTAAAATAATCTTTTGAGGTTTTACCAAACTGTGATTTTTTGTTATTGAATAACAATAAATATCCTAATATCATAACTGTAATACTATAATTTGTAGTGAAATGTATACACAAACTTGCCTGTAAAATAAAAATAAACCATAAGCTAGCTACAATGTAACTATTAGTTATATTGTAGCTATCTTAGGGTTTATTTTACAGGTAAGGACATTAAAAACTAAGCACCTAAGCCTAGTATTGAAGTTATCCCCTGCTTCCTTCTAGCCTCGGGTGCCGCCATGTTGAAATTTGTCTTTCAATGCATTCCAGTGCTGGTGTTTTTGCACAGGTGACCAAAATGGCAGCACTCATCATTTGAGGAATGTGCATGAAATATTTTTAGTGTTTAATGTCCCAGCCTATCTTACAATATACTGTAAATACACAGATTGATTATTTATGTGGTCAAAATTAAATATCCTTCAGTCACATATTGCTAGTTTATCATAAATCTGGTGAATTAAATGTCTTTATTTATTTACTTTTCAAATTACAATTTTTCATAACGTAAAATAAACTAAAATATAATTAGGTTATATATCAAGATTTTTGGTTACAAATACATCCCTTGAAATGTGTTTTGTAACATCTGCACCTGATCTTCTTGTAGATGAGCATGTGCTCTTATCAAAGCAATCACTGTGTAGGATGTTTATAGCTCAGTTAAATTTGCAGAATACTGGGGGCACTTATTAGTTTGTGATTTCCAATTTGCTTCTATTATCTAATTTGCTTCATTCTCATAGTATCCTTTGTTGAAGCAATTCACTACTGGCAGCTAGCTAAACGCATTGAGCGTGCCAATAGCATGAGGCGTATATGTGCAGCTACCAATCAGCAGCTCCTCAGCCTTCCTAGGTATCTTTTACAACAAAGGATACCAAAGAACAAAACAAGTAATAACAGTAAATTAGAAAGTTGTTTAATATCACTTGTTATATTTGAATCATGAAAGAAAAAATGTGGATTTAATGTCCCTTTAAATTGCCATTATAGATAAAAAATGACATGCTCTGGTCCTGGGCTGAAACTACTGCTGACCCAATCAGCAGTACTAGTTGCACAGCTGGGTCAGGTGATTGGCTGCACCTTTATGTGTTGTCGTATTTAAACACATAGAGGTGCAGCTTTGCTAGTTTTCAAATGATATTCTCTAAAGAATAACACATAACTTTTTAACTATAAAGGCTCTATAATTAAATACTGTATGAAATGAATACATTTTCATTTTCAAGCCTTTAAATGTAAAAAAAATGATGTTTTTCCAGACAATAATAAAAATCCAGACCTAAAAAATAGTTTCATATAGTTTTATCTACTTTCTAATTAAAAATGTAGTAAGGTCCAAATAATTAAAGCATTCCTGTGGCGTATGAGCCCATCTGGGTCTGCACAGATGTGTATTGCTGTCTCAGAACTGACATTGACTATGTGTTTAACTCTTTTGCAAGAGGCTAACACACTTCTGTGCAAGCACTAGTGCAATAATAAAATGCCCTAGCAAACTGTCACATTTTATGTCCCTTTAAATAGGGTTTTCTTTAGAATATTTTGCATTAAAAGTTTAACATGATTTGTTTTTGTTATACATAATAGAAATTGTATGGCCATTTGAGTTAAGTTAATATTGATTTTTGGTGTAGCTTCCATTACAACAAATATTGCAATTGGTGTGTGTATTTGTGTATCTCCATAAAATGGTAAATGTAATTTTACATCTAATATTTATTTTTAGTTGTCCTAAATAATAATTAAAAAAAATCCTCATTTTTTTTCACTTTTTTTTGGGGGGGGGGTCAGGTTTTTGTGCCTACAGGCACCTGAGATGTAAATTCGGCCCTGGTGGCGTGTGTGGAGAGAGAGAGACTAAAGGGATATAACCTTGGTATTACAAAATTGTAGTCAATGGGGCCAAAGTATCTGTTTCTGCGGTTATGAAGCAGCTGTCTTTAAACCGCTGCTCCATAACTGGTCCGTCTGCTCTGAGGCCGCGGACATCAATTCGCCCGGGGACGGCATTGCACAAGAAGTTCACAAGAACTGCTTGTGCATTGATAAAAGCTGTTGGCATTCATCGATGTCTGTCGGACATGATACACTGAGCGGATCATGTCGGACAGACCGATAATAAATCGGCCCCTATATATTAACTAGTTTTCTTAAGTTCATTAACCTCTTGTTTGAGTGTAATTGTTTTTCAACAGCTTATTACTACTGCGCCTACCACTTGCCTTATTTGGGGGAGCCAATCCAAACTTGTTACTAGAGTATTCAAGACTAGCCACTGTCAATTTCTTAGCAAAACGTTAATTGTTTTACAGTTCTTTATCTTATCAGCTCTGCTGAGGTCATTATCAAACAGATATGTAAAAGGGTTAGGCTTTTTAAATCTCCAGTGTGTACTTCAAATCCTCAGAATTGGGAATTGCATATACGTATAGTCTGTGAAATCTTGCACATGCCCAGTAGGAGCTGGTGACTCAAAAAGTGTAAATATAAAAAGACTGTGCACATTTTGTTAATGGAAGTAAAATTAAAAAGTTTTTTAAAATTGATGCTCTATCTGAATCACAAAAGTTTGATTTTGACCTGAGAGCCCCTTTAAATTACAGGTAAAGGGGTTTGTTTTTGCACTTTTATGTCCAGTTTACTAGAAGTTATATTACATAGGGGAGACTTTTAAAGAGAATTAGCACTGTGTTTTAGTGTTATTTTGGAACAGTGCTAATAGGGTTAAAGTGCAATGGAGAGTTCCGAACAGTGGCAGTTACAACTAAAGCAACATGAAAGTCATAATTTAAGTGACATTAATGGAGATTATTGTTAACTTCCTAAACTTAATTTGCTAAATAAATTAAGACAGGTTAACTTTATAATAAGTAATTTATTTCTTAATGAAATCAAGAAACATAATGTGCATATACAATATGCAATTAAAAACATTCAAGCAAAACATTTTGCAATTAGATACAAGTCAAATTTTCAAAATGAAATACTTAATCTTGTACATTTGTCCTTTAATGTAAAGCAAAAATACTCTTTTTCTTTCAAAGAGTAAACTGTAGAAATATTCCACATACTTTGTCACATAACCCTTTGTATATGTTCTAAAGACATTGTAGGCAAAGCAATTGACTTTGTACACACCAACATAGTAATAAAGTTGTGCATTTAAACTGTGCCTTTAAACTAACAAATGGGTTATCGGTTCACATTTAAAGCATAAAGCTTTTACTTTCAAAATCTTGAGAATTTTCTCATACTATAACTTGTGATCAGTAAATTAAAAGTGTGTCATATTACTAACAATGTAATTTACATCACCTATTAAATATTAAACAAACACTTCAATATGAAGGTAAATACACCCCCACTTGGTAGGTTCACATTTAAACATGCAATATACTACACATGTATGCAAAGTGCAATATATATTAACAGAGTGATAGCAGTTTAACTCTTTACAGCCAGAGAAATATCAAATGCATTAAGAGAAGCATTTGTTATTACTCTGGTGCTCAACATATACAGCTTTCACTTTAAAGCGCTCAGACAGATACACACAATTTTTTTTAACATACATGAACCCTTTTGGGGCATTAAGGAAAATATTTCCTACAATATGAGAGGACAACTAATGAGAAAAGTCAATATCCTCTGGATTTCATATTTGGCAGAGTGCATCTACCATGGTCTCCAAACCATTCCATTGTTATTCACAACTGCTTGCTTGGATTGGCAGAGACGGATAGGAGATGGTAAGGGATTAGGAAAGGCCACACTGGACTGGAAGTGGTTAATCAGCTTTGATTCAGCTCCATGTTGTTTTTGATGAAGCGAGAGGAAGTCAAGGACATTTTCAAAGCACTTGGAGTAGCCTTCTGTAAGCTCCATTTGTAGTTGACCGTGCTGAATAACATCTAAAGACAAAAGAAGAATACAAATTTAGACACTTGTCCAAGAAATATTCAAGATAAAGAAAACCCCATACAATTCCTTCTAAAATAGCTCATTCAACTTCCCAATGAATAGTGTTGGTATAAATTCTAGCTGGATAACAAAATAACTGGTCCAGTTGGTGCTTAGCTGTTCGCTTTATTTGCAATGTACTAAAGTGTGCAAATAATAAAAATGCTGATCTAATGTGAAAAAATACTAGTTACACTTTGTTTTACAAGTCTGGTATCATGGACTAGAAGACATTTCCACACTTCATAGTACATCTCCACTTCGTAAACATTTTTATACATAAAAAAGATACAAAATAAAGGGTTGCTCGGTTTAATAATCCATGTGTATATATATTGATATTTATCTCTATGTATCTCTATCTATCTATCTATCTATCTATCTATCTATCTATCTATCTATCTATCTATCTGTGTGTGTGTGTGTCTGTATCTCTTTCTATCTATTTATCTATCTATCTCTGTGTGTGTGTGTGTGTGTGTCTGTATCTCTCTATCTCTATCTATTTATCTATCTCTCTATCTCTCGCTATCTCTCTCTGTCTGTCTCTGTCTGTCTATCTATACCTTACTGTTAAAAACACGATTGGGAATAAGTACTCACTTTTTGTTTCAGACATTATTTTCTGCTTCAGATAAGTTACTGTCATCTCCAATATATCAGCCTTCTCCAGCTTTACATTCGGCTGTTGCTGGTGAAATTCTTTCTCCAGAAGCACTTTCAGCTGTTCAATGCTGCTGTTAATTCTGTCTCTGCGCATCTTTTCCACAGCTGGTTTTCTCAACTGGAAAAAAGAAAAATTGTACAGTTTTAATACACTGTTCAGTATTTTTGTAATTAACTTGTTATATGCAATCTTTATTATACTATAATAAATGTTATCAACCGATAACTAGTGTTTTTAACAAGACAATATCTAAAACCATACATCAAAATAAAGTAGGGTAATACGTGTATGTAAATACTTAATGCAAAAATATTATAAGTTCAAAATTATGTTTTTTAAAAATAAATATATTTTTTTTTTTCTAGATCATTAAATTGTTCAATCAGTTGTTTTCTGTAAGTAGATCATTTCAATATTCCAAAAGTTAGGAGCTTACCTTGTGTTTTTGCTTTGGGGCCATCTTGGTAAGGTCTAAGATAGCAGTATTGGGAGCCATGATTTAGAGATGGGAAGTTATTCTCTTGTGCAAATCCTGTTTGCAAATGAATTGTCAGCTAGTCAGCCTGCCTGGTATTTATACTTCCCTGACCAGTTAAAGATCTGTGGGTCTCAGGTCTGTAAGAGTTTCCCACACTCTGCAGCCAATCAGGACAAAGATGAGGACAATGAGAAGCATCCATTATGTCATGCAGCATCAACACTGAATAGCGTGTGCATAATAGCCTACTCTCAGAGGGGCAGGTGGGAAGTGTGTGAGAGGGGATATGCTGTGATAAGGGTGACGTGATCTAAGCTGGGAAAATGCTTCATTTACTGGTGGTGGCCTACTGACTAATGCAAAGATCAACAGCTTTTGGCCAACACATACTTAACGATTCACAGCAATTCATGAATTTTACTATTGGCGGGAAATAGCTAATTACCACTGACAGCCTTCAGTGTGGCAAATACTCTAATCTCTAAGGACACACGTGCACCTACACTCAGCATACATTCAGCCATGCTATTTTTACCATACTTCATTTATAGTTTAATAGATGGATGGATGGATGGATGGATAGATAGATAGATAGATAGATAGATAGATAGATAGATAGATAGATAGATAGATAGATAGATAGATAGATAGATAGGATCGCAGACTGACTAACTAACAGAAAGGGATAGATAGATAGATAGATAGATAGATAGATAGATAGATAGATAGATAGATAGATAGATAGATAGATAGATAGATAGATAGATAGATAGATAGACTGGCAGACTACCAGAAAGAGATAGATAGATAGATAGATAGATAGATAGATAGATAGATAGATAGATAGATAGATAGATAGATAGATAGATAGATAGATAGACAGACAGACACAGGATAGATTAATGAATAGACAGACTGACAGATAGACTATAACATTTTTATTTTTAACCTGCATGCACTAATGGTATTATAATTATTATTATTAGTATTATTACATAAAATTAATATATATTTATATATAATAATGTGTTTTGGGTTTTTAAATATAGCTTTATTTCCTTTATTTGGTAGAAGTAGAGCACATAAAAGGTAAGAGTTGTTTCTTATTCATATAAAGTACGGAAACAATAAATGAACATAAGTTTACAGTTTCTGCCCTACATGTAACCGAAGCCAGGTAAAGACTTAGGCACACAATCCTATTCTTTTCTTTCATTTGTTATTAAATGAATACGATCAGTTCTTTTGTGAAGCAAAGCAGCTGTGGGGCTTTTAGTCCTTTAAGTGAACTTGTGGGAAAGTGTCTGTCACTCCTTCTCAGACTTGCTATTAGAAACTAGAGATTACCTCATTCTACTTAACAGGGCAATCTGCTCAGCAAAAAGCAAAGCCTCTTTCTTTTCAGGACAACATATTTTTACCTCTGATGGGGATGACCAGTCAAGCCTCTATTATCAAAGGCGCTAGACACACATGCATCCAAACCTTATATTATTTATCACTTTTATTGTATATTGTATACCACACTAACAATTTATAGAAGCACGTCTGGTTTTATATATATATATATATTTTTTTTTTTATTTTTTTTTAATTAGTACAATATTTTTCTTAAATAAATAAAAAAAAACGTGTAAATTGTTTACCACTTTTATTATAATTAAAACAATGTATAAAAGCACATATCTGGTTCAATAATATATATATATAATACATGTCTTCATTAAAAAATTTTAAAGGGAATTTCTTTTTGGCTAAAAATGGTTATATATAACAAATATAATTTAAATAAGTAACAATTTTATTTAAAAAATTATTATTAAGTACAGATAAAAAAAATAACTTTTTATTTATTTATTTTTTTTACTAATTTTTCCATTTTCCTTTTTGGCCTTGATATTCATAACTTGCTTGTCAGATATGCCTAATTCCTATGATTTTGCGTAATGCTTACTAATGTAAAATAAAGAGGTGAGTGGCTAGGCTAAATATAATATGAAAAGGACTGAAGACATTATCTTTATACTATCTTTAGCATCATAAGATGCTATTATTTTTACTCATGATACTGGAATAAATTACATTTTGCTGATTTCCCCTTTTATCTCATTAAAGGAAGAGGCAGTTTCTTGTATTTCTGTTTTTCTGGACATATTTTCCTTTTATAGATAATGTGTGAATAATATATATTATTAATAATACTTTGGTGACAATGTGATACATATACTATATAATATACTATTATATTTGCTATTTTTATTATACAAGGTGATTACTTTTTATTGATTTTTTTCTTTCTCATTTCATATACCTTGGTAACACCTTTAAATTTATTCTAAGTTAAGATATTATTAGTTGCAAAACAGATGCCAACGTAATACACAATTTAACAGAAACCTTAAACTTTAACTTCAAGTAAAAGCCTTTATGATTTAACTATTGATAAAAAATATATTAAAATGAATATATATTTTAAATATAAAACAAGAAAATATAAATTATCATTCCATTTATAAATTAAATAGCAATACATTAGAAAACAAAATATAAAGGCATTATTATAAATAATATGTATATTTCAACCGGATGATTTTTTTAGACAGATGTTAAATGTTAAGGTGAATTTCAGGCAATAAAATGAAACGTGAAGACCTCAGATCTTCAAAGGCAAATTAATGGTCAGTAGCCCTGAACACTCGCTCTGTTGCTTCCCAGGTGGCTTTCTGACGGCTAGCTTTCCCACCAAATACAATGGCAAAGTCAAACACCATTGCTAATGAGCTTTCTTGTATGGCACACTTCTATTATAAGAGGATAAATATGGCTCATTTGGATATAGTGTGGGAAACCTAAGGGAGGGGAAATATTTCATCTTATTAGGCTAATAGGACTTAAAGTTGGACAAAAAATTCAATAGACAAATGGATAAACAGACTTCTAAAGCGACAGCATAGAGATACATTTGATATTGATACAACAAACATGAGATGGGTCATGAACTTAGCTTCAACTAATGCTGGCAAGGCACAGAAGAATATGAACAATGTCTTCCTAATATTTAAATTTGCAATCTGTTGCTGGCTTTCTATTCTAACTCAGCAAATTAACAAAGTGGTCCTTTAAATTATATTATGTAGAATAATTAGGTTTATTCTACTGTACCATTGTTATGCCTTTAGAGTATATAGAACAACATGATTAAAGGGAGACTGTACTCCATTTTACCTCTCTTTTTTATGTGTTCCCAACAATCAATTTTACTTGCTGGAGTGTATTTAATTGTTTATAAAAAAGCTCTTTTACCATTATTTTGCATTATTTTGTCATGTGAAATAGCTGGTTTTGCCTGTTGTACCTCACTTTTGCTGAACAATTTTGGTATAAAAGTACTGGTGATAGAAAGGCTAAGTAAACAAGAAGTTTTTTTTTAAATCACACTCCCAATAGTTAGAACTTAACATTGTGTTAAGTTAAAAATAAAGGCCTAGATTATGAGTTGTGTGTTAGCCTTAAAAAGCAGCATTAAGAGGTCCAAACGCTGCTTTTTAACACCTGCTGGTATTACAAGTCTTGAAGGTACAGATGTACCGCTCATTTTTTTGGCCAGACTCAGAAATACCGCAAATCCACTTACGTCAATTGCGTATCCTATATTTTCAGTGGGACTTGCATAGCGCCGGTATTACGAGTCTGACTAAAAGTGAGCGGTAAACCCTCTCTTGTCAAGTAGTTAAGAGTTTTACACTACAACGCCGTAGCATAAAACTCTTAACTAAAGTGCTAAAAAGTACACTAACACCCATAAACTACCTATTAACCCCTAAACCGAGGCCCCCCACATCGCAAACACTAAAATAAAATTTTTAATCCCTAATCTGCTGAACCGGACATTACCGCCACTATAATAAACATATTAACCCCTAAACAGCCGCACTCCCGCATCGCAAACACTAGTTAAATATTATTAACCCCTAATCTGCCGTCCCTAACATCGCCGCCACCTACCTACATTTATTAACCCCTAATCTGGCGCCCCCAACGTCGCCGCCACTATAATAAAGTTATTAACCCCTAAACCTAAGTCTAACCCTAACACCCCCTAACTTAAATATAATTAAAATAAATCTAAATAAAATTACTACAATTAACTAAATAACTTAATAATTCCTATTTCAAACTAAATACTTACCTATAAAATAAACCATAAGCTAGCTACATTATAACTAATAGTTACATTGTAGCTAGCTTAGGGTTTATTTTTATTTTACAGGCAAGTTTGTATTTATTTTAACTAGGTACAATAGTTATTAAATAGTTATTAACTATTTAATAACTACCTAGTTAAAATAAAGACAAATTTACCTGTAAAATAAAACCTAACCTAAGTTACAATTACACCTAACACTACACTATAATTAAATTAATTACCTAAATTAAATACAATTAATTACAATTAAATAAAATTATCTAAAGTCCGAAACCCCCCCACTAAATTACAGAAAATAATAAAGAAATTACAAGATTTTTAAACTAATTACACCTACTCTAATCCCCCTAACAAAATAAAAAAGCCCCCCAAAATAAAAAAGCCCTACCCTACACTAAATTACAAATTGCCCTTAAAAGGGCCTTTTGCGGGGCATTGCCCCAAAGTAATCAGTTTTTTTCGAAAATAAAAAGTGTAAAAAAATACATTACTACAGTTGCACTCATAATAACACCATCTAATAAAAATTATTTGAAAAATATATTTCACATAATAATTATAAGTGCTCAAAGATATGAGATCTCGGTTGTTAGACAAAAAAGGCTGCAAAAGACTTTAACATTGAGATACATACATATACATGTCTAAACATGTATATGTATGTAAATATATATATAGATATATGTCTATATATGTATAAATATGCATTAATATATTTATATGTGTATATATATATGTATGTGTGTGTGTGTGTGCATTTACAGACATACATGCACATATAAAAACATTAATACATATATATATATATATATATATATATATATATATATATATATATATATATATATATATATATATGTGTGTGTGTGTGTGTGTGTGTGTGCATTTGAGCCTTTTCCCATTAAGTAAATGAAAACATGTAAAAGCATATATATATGCAATATGCATATTTAAGAAACTGTTTAATTATGTATTTACTATAAATATTTCACATTCCAATGTTCTGTACATAGTAGAATATGTTCTAAGTATATTTATAAATAGATATTTCTATATATCTATACCTGTATATATCTATACCTATATATAACAATATATATATATATATATATATATATATAACTATATATATATATATATATATATATTAATTAAGATATATATTGGTTTTAAAAAACATCATATATGTAGAATTAATTATTTGTGAATAAATAGAACATATTCCATTACAAAAATAACATTGGAAAATTAAATATTCATAATTTGATGTTGGGTTAGCACTATTGCCAATATGTTATACTGTTTGCGCGAGAGTGGGGTGTTAGGTTTTTTTCAACTTTTTTTCTCCATTGACGTCTATGGGGGAATGCGTATACAGTTTACTTTCAACTTGTAATACCGGCGCAACCCGACTAGCGTAAAAATGAAAATACTAGCAGAGTTTTCACTATAGTGAAAATGCTAAATACTGCTCCACTTGTAATCTAGTCCTATGTCTCTTGGCGTTTCTGAAAGGCAAAGAGCTAATATATAATTTGCCATGTGTCATTACAATGCACGTTACAGATGTCCTCTCTGGTTAGGTGTATGGTAAATATAAAATGCCCTTCAGATACAGATATCTAATATTCTGATCTGCTAATCCACCTCAAGGCTTTCCCTCCATTTTTGTGTGTATTTGTTTCCCTCCTGTTCTGCTGCAGGCAGATGTTGGGCTTGTGACAGGGTTTAGTGACAATCGTCAGACTCTGTGAGTTCCAAGTCACTCTGAGTTTCCCACACTTTCGGTCTATTCATTTCATTCACAAAGGAAACAAAAGAAGTGTGCCGTGCTACATGCTGAATTAGCAATGGTATTTGACGTTGCTTTGTATTCTGTGACTATCTCAGCCCAGGCAAACCATCTGGAAGCAACCCTGTTCTGGCAGGCGCATTGATCAAGGATGTCAGCTACTGTTATTAATTGTTAGAAAAACTGATATTTTATAGTGCAATTTCTGTAAAACATCTAATTAATAATAGAAATATTTTAAATCTTTTTTACTTTATTTTCCAATGAAAACATGAATTATCCATCTGTGCAGAAACAGAGCTGATAAATAAGTGTGTGAGATATAGATGTAATCTATTAAATAGTAATGATTATTTTATGTTTTATTGCATTTGTTTAGAGACACATATTATGAATAATTAAAGGGACACTGAACCCAAATTTTTTCTTTCACGATTCAGATAGAGCATGTAATTTAAAGCAACTTTCTAATTTACTTCTATTATCAATTTTTCTTCATTCTCTTGCAATCTTTATTTGAAAATAAGGCATCTCAGCTAAGGAGCCAGCAAATTGTGGGTTCAGAACCATGGACAGCACTTGTTTAAAGGTGCTGTCCAATCAGCAAGGACAACCCAGGTTGTTCACCTAAAATGGGCCGGCATCTAAACTCACATTCTTGCTTTTCAAATAAACATACCAAGAAAATGAAGACAATTTGATAATAGGAGTAAATTAGAAAGTTGCTTAAAATTGCATGCTCTATCTGAATCACAAACAATTTTTTTTGGCTACAGTGTCCCTTTAATATATTATTATAGCATTGCAGCTTAAAATTCATGATTTTACTATTTTAGTCCAGTGACATTTTGCATATTTTGAAATAAAATTTTACATTTTAAATCAGGGAAATAACAGATGCATCAAAAAGTATATTATAACTTCACTATCAATGGTAAAAAAAGGATATAAGAAAGTATTTATGTACAAACGCTGGTGCCATTTAGTGCTCAAAGTGTATAATATTGCCAAATAATAATAATAATAATAATAATAATAATAATAAGTATTGAGGCAGTGGCAGTTCTGACATTTAAAAAGGTCAAAAATAATTTTTCAAGATTCAAGTTTTTTAAAAACTTTGCAATATACTTTTATTATCAAATTGTGCACATTCTTTTTATGTGCACACTTTCTGAGTAAAAGTGTACATGATATTCCTATATGCATTTTGTAATTGGCTGATAACTGTCACATGATACAGGGAGAGGGAAAACTAGATTAAAGGGAAATAATACTCATATGCTAAATCACTTGAAACTGATGCAGTATAACTGTAAAAAGCTGACAGGAAAAACTGAGCATCTCTATGTAAAAAAGGAAGATTTTTTACCTCACAATTTCCTCAGCTCAGCAGACTAAGTTCTGTGTAAAAAGTTATACTCAGCTGCTGCCCAGCTGCAGGTAAAAAAAAAATAAAAAAAATGAAGAAATGAACAGCAGCCAATCAGCATCAACAGTGCTGAGGTCATGAACTCTTTTACTGTTATCTCATGAGATTTGACTTAACTCTCATGAGATTTCATTGTAAACTTCCTTGCATTGAATAGGGAAATAAGATGAGTGTGCACGTAAGCTCGCTCCTTCCGCTGTCCCGGGACAGACATACTGATTTGTTGCTTAGAAGTTCTTTACAAACTTTTGAGGTAAAATATCTTTCTTTTTTACATAGAGATGTTCAGGTGATATTTTCTAGTCAGCTTTTTACAGCTATACTGCATCATTTTTATTTGTTTAAACATTTGGGTATTATGGCCCTTTAAC
The DNA here is from genome assembly GCF_027579735.1 of Bombina bombina. NCBI lineage: Eukaryota > Metazoa > Chordata > Amphibia > Anura > Bombinatoridae > Bombina > Bombina bombina. The sequence goes on from NC_069506.1 coordinate 44,606,672, forward strand.
TTTGAAATTTGGCAGAAATTATTCTACTGCTCATTTCAAATTCAAAGCAAGTGATGTTGCATTGTCTTTGTGTATTTGTCAGTTATCCAGATACTGTATTAAGTGGTCCTGTGCAATCACAATTTCTAGGCAGTAAATTTACGAACTTGACTGGCTTAAAATGAAAATCAACAGCACAAGCGAATCACCACTTACCCCCAAAAGAGAAATAGCAAGAAAAACACTGGGTTTCAGGGTGGTCCTTGGCTAAAGTAAAGTGACAGAAATGTCAGGATAAAAATTCTAAGTTTAACAGTAACGTATAGTAGCACAAAGCAGAATGAAAAGGCAGTGATCAAGATCCAAAACAAGTATCCAGGAAATAACTTTAGCTTCATAAAATATTGCCTCTGCTTGCAGATTATACAAAGTAGACATGTGCACCGCTAAAAAATTCGGTTCGTTTTCGGTTCGGATCGATTCGGACTTTTCGAATTTCGTTTCGGATCGAATCGGATTCGGCAAAATTTGAATAAATTCGTTTCGGATTTATTCGGATCCGAATAAATTCGTTTCGGATTTATTCGGATTCGGCTGAATTCGGTTCTATTCCGTTCCGAAATTCGGTATGTTTTTAGTACACTAACACCGATTTAGTACACTAAGTCACTAACACCCATAAACTACCTATGAACCACTAAACCGAGGCCCCCCCCACATCGCAAACCCTATAATAACATTATTTAACCCCTAATCTGCCGATCGGATATCGCCGCAACCTACATTATAGCTATTAACCCCTAATCTGCTGTCCCTAACACCGCCGACCCCTACATTATAGTTATTAACCCCTAATCTGCCTCCCCCAACGTCGCCGCAATCTAACTACAAGTATTAACCCCTAATCTGCCGACCCGATATCGCCGCCGCCTACATTATAGCTATTAACCCCTAATCTGCTGTCCCTAACACCGCCGACCCCTACATTATAGTTATTAACCCCTAATCTGCCTCCCCCCAACGTCACCACAATCTAACTACAAGTATTAACCCCTTATCTGCCGACCCGATATCGCCGCCTACATTATAGCTATTAACCCGTAATCTGCTGTCCCTAACACCGCCGACCCCTACATTATAGTTATTAACCCCTAATCTGCCCCCCCCAACGTCGCCACAATCTAACTACAAGTATTAACCCCTAATCTGCCGACCGCAAATTGCCGCAACTATAATAAATGTATTAACCCCTAAACCGCCGCACTCCCGCCTCGCAAACACTATAATACATTTTATTAACCCCTAATCTGCCCTCCCTAACATCGCTGCCACCTACCTACAATTATTAACCCCTAATCTCCCGCCCCCAACGTCGCCGCTACTATAATAAGGTTATTAACCCCTAAACCTAAGTCTAACCCTAACACTAACACCCCCTAACTTAAATATAATTTAAATAAAACGAAATAAGTTTACTATAGTTAAATAAATGAATCCTATTTAAATTAAAACTAAAGACTTACCTGTAAAATAAACCCTAAGATAGCTGCAATATAACTAATAGTTACATTGTAGCTATTTTAGCATTTATTTTTATTTTACAGGCAACTTTGTATTTATTTTAACTAGGTACAATAGTTATTAAATAGTTAATAACTATTTAATAACTACCTAGCTAAAATAAATACAAATTTACCTGTAAAATAAATCCTAACCTAAGTTACAATTACACCTAACACTACACTATCATTAAATTAACTAAATAAATGAATCATATTTAAAACAAAATACTTACCTGTAAAATAAACCCTAATATAGCTGCAATATAACTAATAGTTACATTGTAGCTATTTTAGCATTTATATTTATTTTACAGGCAACTTTGTATTTATTTTAACTAGGTACAAAAGCTATTAAATAGTTATTGACTAATTAATAGCTACCTAGTTAAAATAATTACAAAATTACCTGTAAAATAAATCCTAACCTAAGTTACAATTAAACCTAACACTACACTGTCATTAAATAAATTAACTACAAGTACCTACAATTATCTACAATTAAATAAACTAAAGTACAAACCCCCCCCACTAAATTACAAAAAAAAACAAACACTAAATTACAAAAAATAAAAAAATATTACAAGAATTTTAAACTAATTACACCTAATCTAAGCCCCCCTAATAAAATAACAAAGCCCCCCAAAATAGAAAAAATGCCCTACCCTATACTAAATTACAAAAGTTAACAGCTCTATTACCTTACCAGCCCTGAACAGGGCCCTTTGCGGGGCATGCCCCAAAGAAAACAGCTCTTTTGCCTGTAAAAAAAAAACACAATCCCCCCCCCCACATTACAACCCACCACCCACATACCCCTACTCTAACCCAAACCCCCCTTAAATAAACCTAACACTACCCCCCTGAAGATCTCCCTACCTTGAGTCGTGTTCACCCAGCCGGGCCGAAGTCTTCATCCGATGGGGCAGAAGAGGACATCCAGACCGGCAGAAGTCTTCATCCAAGCGGGGCAAGAAGAGGTCTTCCATCCATCATACAAGTACCAAAATACAAACAAACACTAAATTACAAAAAATAATAAAATATTACAATAATTTTAAACTAATTACACCTAATCTAAGCCCCCTACTAGCTATTAATATAGCTTCAATATAACTAATAGTTACATTGTAGCTATTTTAGGATTTATATTTATTTTACAGGCAACTTTGTATTTATTTTAACTAGGTACAATAGCTATTAAATAGTTAATAACTATTTAATAACTACCTAGCTAAAATAAATACAAATTTACCTGTAAAATAAATCATAACCTAAGTTACAATTACACCTAACACTACACTATCATTAAATTAACTAAATAAATGAATCCTATATAAAACTAAAGACTTACCTGTAAAATAAACCCTAATATAGCTGCAATATAACTAATAGTTACATTGTAGCTATTTTAGCATTTATATTTATTGTACAGGCAACTTTGTATTTATTTTAACTAGGTTCAATAGCTATTAAATAGATATTGACTATTTAATAGCTACCTAGTTAAAATAATTACAAAATTACCTGTAAAATAAATCCTAACCTAAGTTACAATTAAACCTAACACTACACTATCATTAAATAAATTAACTACAAGTACCTACAATTAAATACAATTAAAAAAACTAAACTAAAGTACAAAACCCCCCCCACTAAATTACAAAAAATAAAAAAATATTACAAGAATTTTAAACTAATTACACCTAATCTAAGCCCCCTAATAAAATAACAAAGCCCCCCAAAATAAAAAAAATGCCCTACCCTATACTAAATTACAAAAGTTAACAGCTCTATTTCCTTACCAGCCCTGAACAGGGCCTTTTGCGGGGCATGCCCCAAAGAAAACAGCTCTTTTGCCTGTAAAAAAAAACACAATACCCCCCCCACATTACAACCCACCACCCACATACCCCTACTCTAACCCAAACCCCCCTTAAATAAACCTAACACTACCCCCCTGAAGATCTCCCTACCTTGAGTCGTGTTCACCCAGCCGGGCCGAAGTCTTCATCCGATGGGGCAGAAGAGGACATCCAGACCGGCAGAAGTCTTCATCCAAGCGGGGCAAGAAGAGGTCTTCCATCCATCAGAAAAGTACAAAAAAACAAACAAACACTAAATTAGCAAGAATAATAAAATATTACAATAATTTTAAAATAATTACACCTAATCTAAGCCCCCTACTAGCTATTAATATAGCTTCAATATAACTAATAGTTACATTGTAGCTATTTTAGGATTTATATTTATTTTACAGGCAACTTTGTATTTATTTTAACTAGGTACAATAGCTATTAAATAGTTAATAACTACCTAGCTAAAATAAATACAAATTTACCTGTAAAATAAACCCTAACCTAAGTTACAATTACACCTAACACTACACTGTCATTAAATTAACTAAATAAATTAATCTTATATAAAACTAAATACTTACCTGTAAAATAAACCCTAATATAGCTACAATATAATACAATAGCTATTAAATAGATATTTACTGTTTAATAGCTACCTAGTTAAAATAATTACAAAATTACCTGTAAAATAAATCCTAACCTAAGTTACTATTAAACCTAACACTACACTATCATTAAATAAATTAACTACAAGTACCTACAATTAAATACAATGAAATAAACTAAACTAAAGTACAAAAAAAACAAACACTAAATTACAAAAAATAAAAAAAATTACAAGAATTTTAAACTAATTACACCTAATCTAAGCCCCCTAATAAAATAACAAAGCCCCCCAAAATAAAAAAAATGCCCTACCCTATACTAAATTACAAAAGTAATCAGCTCTATTACCTTACCAGCCCTGAACAGGGCCTTTTGCGGGGCATGCCCCAAAGAAAACAGCTCTTTTGCCTATAAAAAAAAACACAATACCCCCCCCACATTACAACCCACCACCCACATACCCCTACTCTAACCCAAACCCCCCTTAAATAAACCTAACACTACCCCCCTGAAGATCTCTCTCTACCGTGTCTTCACCCAGCGGGCCGCAGTCTTCATCCGATGGGGCAGAAGAGGACATCCAGACCGGCAGAAGTCTTCATCCAAGCGGGGCAAGAAGAGGTCTTCCATCCATCAGAAGTCTTGATCCAGGCGGCATCTTCTCTGTTCATCCATCCGGAGCGGAGCGGCAGCATCCTGAAGACATCCCACGCAGAGCATCCTCTTCTTTCTTGATCCGACGACTAGGTGACTGTACCTTTAAGTGACATCATCCAAGATGGCATCCCTTGAATTCCGATTGGCTGATAGGATTCTATCAGCCAATCGGAATTAAGGTAGGAAAAATCTGATTGGCTGATTCAATCAGCCAATCAGATTCAAGTTCAATCCGATTGGCTGATCCAATCAGCCAATCAGATTGAGCTCGCATTCTATTGGCTGATCGGAACAGCCAATAGAATGCGAGGTCAATCTGATTGGCTGATTCCATCAGCCAATTGGATTGAACTTGAATCTAATTGGCTGATTAAATCAGCCAATCAGATTTTTCCTACCTTAATTCCGATTGGCTGATAGAATCCTATCAGCCAATCGGAATTCAAGGGACGCCATCTTGGATGACGTCACTTAAAGGTACAGTCACCTAGTCGTCGGATCAAGAAAGAAGAGGATGCTCTGCGTGGGATGTCTTCAGGATGCTGCCGCTCCGCTCCGGATGGATGAACAGAGAAGATGCCGCCTGGATCAAGACTTCTGATGGATGGAAGACCTCTTCTTGCCCCGCTTGGATGAAGACTTCTGCCGGTCTGGATGTCCTCTTCTGCCCGATCGGATGAAGACTTCGGCCCGCTGGGTGAAGACACGGTAGAGAGATCTTCAGGGGGGTAGTGTTAGGTTTATTTAAGGGGGGTTTGGGTTAGAGTAGGGGTATGTGGATGGTGGGTTGTAATGTGGGGGGGGTATTGTGTTTTTTTTTACAGGCAAAAGAGCTGTTTTCTTTGGGGCATGCCCCGCAAAGGGCCCTGTTCAGGGCTGGTAAGGTAATAGAGCTGATTACTTTTGTAATTTAGTATAGGGTAGGGCATTTTTTTATTTTGGGGGGCTTTGTTATTTTATTAGGGGGCTTAGATTAGGTGTAATTAGTTTAAAATTCTTGTAATTTTTTTTATTTTTTGTAATTTAGTGTTTGTTTTTTTTGTACTTTAGTTTAGTTTATTTCATTGTATTTAATTGTAGGTACTTGTAGTTAATTTATTTAATGATAGTGTAGTGTTAGGTTTAATAGTAACTTAGGTTAGGATTTATTTTACAGGTAATTTTGTAATTATTTTAACTAGGTAGCTATTAATTAGTCAATAACTATTTAATAGCTATTGTACCTAGTTAAAATAAATACAAAGTTGCCTGTAAAATAAATATAAATGCTAAAATAGCTACAATGTAACTATTAGTTATATTGTAGCTATATTAGGGTTTATTTTACAGGTAAGTATTTAGTTTTATATAGGATTAATTTATTTAGTTAATTTAATGACAGTGTAGTGTTAGGTGTAATTGTAACTTAGGTTAGGGTTTATTTTACAGGTAAATTTGTATTTATTGTAGCTATGTAGTTATTAACTATTTAATAGCTATTGTACCTAGTTAAAATAAATACAAAGTTGCCTGTAAAATAAATATAAATCCTAAAATAGCTACAATGTAACTATTAGTTATATTGAAGCTATATTAATAGCTAGTAGGGGGCTTAGATTAGGTGTAATTAGTTTAAAATGGTTGTAATATTTTATTATTTTTGCTAATTTAGTGTTTGTTTGTTTTTTTGTACTTTTCTGATGGATGGAAGACCTCTTCTTGCCCTGCTTGGATGAAGACTTCTGCCGGTCTGGATGTCCTCTTCTGCCCCATCGGATGAAGACTTCGGCCCGGCTGGGTGAACACGACTCAAGGTAGGGAGATCTTCAGGGGGGTAGTGTTAGGTTTATTTAAGGGGGGTTTGGGTTAGAGTAGGGGTATGTGGGTGGTGGGTTGTAATGTGGGGGGGGGGATTGTGTTTTTTTTTACAGGCAAAAGAGCTGTTTTCTTTGGGGCATGCCCCGCAAAGGGCCCTGTTCAGGGCTGGTAAGGTAATAGAGCTGTTAACTTTTGTAATTTAGTATAGGTTAGGGCATTTTTTTTATTTTGGGGGGCTTTGTTATTTTATTAGGGGGCTTAGATTAGGTGTAATTTGTTTAAAATTCTTGTAATATTTTTTTATTTTTTGTAATTTAGTGGGGGGGGGGTTTGTACTTTAGTTTAGTTTTTTTAATTGTATTTAATTGTAGGTACTTGTAGTTAATTTATTTAATGATAGTGTAGTGTTAGGTTTAATTGTAACTTAGGTTAGGATTTATTTTACAGGTAATTTTGTAATTATTTTAACTAGGTAGCTATTAAATAGTCAATATCTATTTAATAGCTATTGAACCTAGTTAAAATGAATACAAAGTTGCCTGTACAATAAATATAAATGCTAAAATAGCTACAATGTAACTATTAGTTATATTGCAGCTATATTAGGGTTTATTTTACAGGTAAGTCTTTAGTTTTATATAGGATTCATTTATTTAGTTAATTTAATGATAGTGTAGTGTTAGGTGTAATTGTAACTTAGGTTATGATTTATTTTACAGGTAAATTTGTATTTATTTTAGCTAGGTAGTTATTAAATAGTTATTAACTATTTAATAACTATTGTACCTAGTTAAAATAAATACAAAGTTGCCTGTAAAATACATATAAATCCTAAAATAGCTACAATGTAACTATTAGTTATATTTAAGCTATATTAATAGCTAGTAGGGGGCTTAGATTAGGTGTAATTAGTTTAAAATTATTGTAACATTTTATTATTTTTGGTAATTTAGTGTTTGTTTGTATTTTGGTACTTGTATGATGGATGGAAGACCTCTTCTTGCCCCACTTGGATGAAGACTTCTGCCGGTCTGGATGTCCTCTTCTGCCCCATCGGATGAAGACTTCGGCCCGGCTGGGTGAACACGACTCAAGGTAGGGAGATCTTCAGGGGGGTAGTGTTAGGTTTATTTAAGGGGGGTTTGGGTTAGAGTAGGGGTATGTGGGTGGTGGGTTGTAATGTGGGGGGGGGGATTGTGTTTTTTTTTTACAGGCAAAAGAGCTGTTTTCTTTGGGGCATGCCCCGCAAAGGGCCCTGTTCAGGGCTGGTAAGGTAATAGAGCTGTTAACTTTTGTAATTTAGTATAGGGTAGGGCATTTTTTTATTTTGGGGGGCTTTGTTATTTTATTAGGGGGCTTAGATTAGGTGTAATTAGTTTAAAATTCTTGTAATATTTTTTTATTTTTTGTAATTTAGTGGTTTTTTATTTTTTGTAATTTAGTGGGGGGTTTTGTACTTTAGTTTATTTAATTGTAGATAATTGTAGGTACTTGTAGTTAATTTATTTAATGACAGTGTAGTGTTAGGTTTTATTGTAACTTAGGTTAGGATTTATTTTACAGGTAATTTTGTAATTATTTTAACTAGGTAGCTATTAATTAGTCAATAACTATTTAATAGCTATTGTACCTAGTTAAAATAAATACAAGTTGCCTGTAAAATAAATATAAATGCTAAAATAGCTACAATGTAACTATTAGTTATATTGCAGCTATATTAGGGTTTATTTTACAGGTAAGTATTTAGTTTTAAATATGAGTCATTTATTTAATTAATTAATTAAATGATAGTGTAGTGTTAGGTGTAATTGTAACTTAGGTTAGGATTTATTTTACAGGTAAATTTGTATTTATTTTAGCTAGGTAGTTATTAAATAGTTAATAACTATTTAATAACTATTGTACCTAGTTAAAATAAATACAAAGTTGCCTGTAAAATAAAAATAAATCCTAAAATAGCTACAATGTAACTATTAGTTATATTGCAGCTATCTTAGGGTTTATTTTACAGGTAAGTCTTTAGTTTTAATTTAAATAGGATTCATTTATTTAACTATAGTAAATTTATTTCGTTTTATTTAAATTATATTTAAGTTAGGGGGTGTTAGTGTTAGGGTTAGACTTAGGTTTAGGGGTTAATAACCTTATTATAGTAGCGGCGACGTTGGGGGCGGGAGATTAGGGGTTAATAATTGTAGGTAGGTGGCGGCGATGTTAGGGAGGGCAGATTAGGGGTTAATAAAATGTATTATAGTGTTTGCGAGGCGGGAGTGCGGCGGTTTAGGGGTTAATACATTTATTATAGTTGCGGCGATTTGCGGTCGGCAGATTAGGGGTTAATACTTGTAGTTAGATTGTGGCGACGTTGGGGGAGGCAGATTAGGGGTTAATAACTATAATGTAGGGGTCGGCGGTGTTAGGGACAGCAGATTAGGGGTTAATAGCTATAATGTAGGCGGCGGCGATATCGGGTCGGCAGATTAGGGGTTAATACTTGTAGTTAGATTGCGGCGACGTTGGGGGGGGGCAGATTAGGGGTTAATAACTATAATGTAGGGGTCGGCGGTGTTAGGGACAGCAGATTAGGGGTTAATAGTTATAATGTAGGTGACGGCGATATTCGGTCGGCAGATTAGGGGTTAATAAAATACTGCAGGTGTCAGCGATAGCGGAGGCAGCAGATTAGGGGTTAATAAGTGTTAGATTAGGGGTGTTTAGAGACTCGGGGTACATGTTAGGGTGTTAGGTGCAGACTTAGTGTTTCCCCATAGGAAACAATGGGGCTGCGGTGTTAGTTTTTTTTCAGCCGAAACTCCCATTGTTTCCTATGGGGAAATGACGAATTTTACCGAGCTAATTCGGATTTATTCGGAGATACGGCAGCTATTTCGGATTCATTCGGTAGATTCGGAAGTATTTTAATTCGGAAATCCGAATCGATCCGAATCTCCGAATTTACCGAATTTACCGAATTTCCGAATTAATCCGAAACGAACCGCACATGTCTAAAAGATCTGTATCAAAGTTAAAGGGATATCAAAGTTAAAGGGATATGACACCCCTAATGTTTCTTTTATGATTCATAATGGGTGTTTACATTTTTATCAAATGTACTTTGTTCTCTTGGTATCCTTTGTTTAAAAGCAAGTAGGTAAGCTCAGGAGCACGCACTATATGACAGCAGTTTTGCAAGAACACTTTTAACAATGGTATGTGCAAACACTGCTGCCATTTGGTGCTTAAAGTGTATAACATTTCCAAATAATAATACTCTAGGCACGTGAATGCTGCATACCTAGGTATGCTCTTCAACAAAGAAGACCTTGCTTATTGGACATGGACTCTAGAGAAAAAAACTCCCTCTTTTGTGGTTTTATACGGTGTTTTAACATTTAACCATAGAAACGTGTTTGTTTGTGACTACAGATAAAAACCAAAGGCCCAAGACATCTTACCAATATTTTCTAAAAGTGTAAACTTATTTAGTACACAGAATAACCTTATGCATATCCCAGGTATTCTTGAAGTCCCCCACAGTGTTTGCCATTAACACCTCTAACGTAAAATTATTCTAGGAATCAACCACCATTTCTGTGAAGAAGTGCTCCCACAAATTACTCTTGACCCTACTACCCTTCAGCTTGAGAACATGACCCCTTGTTCTGGAATTGTTCTTTTTGTGAAATATACTCAAAGGCCCCAATTTATCAAAGTCTGGCGGACCTGATCCGACAGTACAGATCAGGTCCGCCAGACCTCGCTGTATTCAGCATTGCACCAGCAGCTCACAAGAGCTGCTGGTGCAACGCCGCCCCCTGCAGACTCGCGGCCAATGGGCCGCCAGCAGGGGGGTGTCAATCAACCTGATCGTACTCGATCGGGTTGATTTCCGACAATGTCTGTCCACCTGCTCAGAGCAGGCGGACAGGGTTATGGAGCAGCGATCTTTGTGACCGCTGCTTCATAACTGCTGTTTCTGGCGAGTCTGCAGGCTCGCCAGAAACACGGGGCATCAAGCTCCATTCGGAGATTGATAGATAGGCCCCCAAGCCTCAGCTTTACTAAGCCCCTTAATGTGCTTGAAAGTTTATATCATATTACTCTTCTAAGCTATGCATATTCAGTTCATTGAGCTATTCCTGGTAAGTTTAATTTTTTAGAACATATACTATTTAGTTGTCTCCTTTAAACCAATTCCAGTTGTGTATATCCTTCTGGAGATATGGCCTCCAGAACTGTACACAATACTCAAGATGAGGCCTAATAAGTGACCTGTAAAGTGGCATAAGAACCTTAACTATTTTTGCTGCAAATACCTCTACCTATACAACCGAGCATTCTGGTGGCCTTACTCGCTGCAATATTACATTGTTTACTAAATTTTAATAATAATTCCCAAGTCACTTCCTCATTTGTAACAGACAGTAAAAGTGTCATTGAGTCTGTAATATTATTATTTGCAAATTAAGGGTCAGATTACAAATGGAGGGTTATTTAATGCTCCCGCTCGAGCGTTAACTCAGCTAGAAGTAAGCTTTTTGCGCTTGTCGGGTTGCACTTGTATTACAAGTTGAAAGTAAACTGTTTTTGCTTGCGCGGTAACCCCATGTGTGTAAAAAGCTGAACTTACAATATTGTGCGCACGATAACCTATTCCCCCATTGAAGTCAAAAGAAAAAAAACTTAAACCTGATATTTTCAAGTGTGCAAAATACTTCTATTTAAAACTGAATTGGACCCATGCACATTTTAATTTTGACCTTTCTATACCTTTAATGACACTATAAAATGTTACAGGTTCAAACTGCACATAAATTGCTAATGAATATTTGAGTGACCACAAATGGAGAATAGATCACAACATTTGACTGTCTATTCATATATTAGATTTAAGCCCTTCAAAAAAGTAAACACCTTGAGATTTCAATATAAAATGATGTTATACATAGTAACAAGTATGCAGTATACTTTCATTATTAATTTCCCCCAGGTTTTATGTAATTTAACTCTAAGAATTATGGATTTTTTTAATTCTCAGTGCTGGAAATGCATGCTAAGGCTAACCCTGCAACATATATTTCCCTATTTGGCTTCAGCAGATTATAACTGTAAAACAATGCACTTTATACTAACATAATGAACGTGGCAGACTAAAGCCTTATTTGACCCAAAAAAAGGCAAGCAGTGGGTGGCATTTGAAAAACAGGTGCGGCAAACAAGATGTTTATTTGTTTTTAAATTTTTAGACTTAGCTCATATATTATTCTATAGCAAAATAACAGACATGTCTTCTAATTACAAGATGTTTAGTCTTGTTTACTGACCCTTTAGGATGTATAGGTATCCTTTGTTAAAAAGTGAACCTAGGTAGGCTCATAGGAGCTCAGGAGTGTAGAGATATCATTAGACATTGTAGCAATGTCTGGGAGCTCTAGAATATGAAAACACAATAAAATGACTATTGTAACCTCTTGAAACAGATCCCATTCAGCTAGATTATGAGTTTTGCGTTATGAGTGAAAAAGCAGCGTTATGCTTCATAACGCTGCTTTTTCGCTTTTTCCCTAACGCTGCTATTACAAGTCTTGTCTGTATAGGTGTACCGCACACCTTTTTGGCCGTCACGCAACGTCAGTACCTTTTTCAATGGAACTCCCATAGCGCCGGTATTACGAGTTTGCCTGGGAGGCTAAAAAGTGAGCGGTACACTATATAACCACAAGATCTGTACCGCCATCTAAAGTCAGTAGTTATGAGTTTTACGTTACAAAGCTGTACCATAAAACTCATAACTAAAGTGTTAAAAAGTACACTAACACCCATAAACTACCTATTAACCCCTAAACCAAGGCCCTCCCGCATCACAAACACTATAATAAATGTATTAACCCCAAATCTGCTACTCCAGACCTCGCTGCCACTATTCAAATTTATTAACCTCTATTGCGCTGCTCCCCGACATTGTCGCCACTATAATAAACCTATAAACCCCTAAACCACCACCCTCCCGCATCGCAAACACTATTTAAATATTATTAAACCCTAATCTGCCGTCTGCCCACACTGCCGCTTTAATAAACCTATTAACCACTAAACCGCAAGCCCTCCACAACTAAATATACTAAAATAAATTATTAACCCCTAAACCTCTGAACTCCCAAATCACTAACTCTACATAAATATATTAACCCCTAATCCTAACCCTAACGTAACCATAACCCTAAATCTAACCCTAACGTAACCCTAAGCCTAACACCCCCTAACTTAAATATAATTAAAATAAATCTAAATAAACCTTACAATTATTAACTAAATAATTCCTATTTAAAACTAAATACAAACTTACCTGTAAAAAAAAACCTAAGCTAGCTACAAAATAACTAATAGTTATATTGAAGCTATCTTAGGTTTTATTTTTATTTCACAGGTAAGTTTGTATTTATTAAAACTAGGTAGAGTAGTTAGTAAATAGTTATTAACTATTTACTAACTACCTAGTTAACATAAATACAAAGTTACCTGTAAAATAAAACCTAACCTGCCTTAAACTAAAACCTAACATTACAATAAAAGGAAATAAAATAAATTAATAAAATACAATTTACTAACTTACAAAAAAAAAATAAACACTAAATTACAAAAAATTAAAAACATAATTATAAAAAATTAAAGCAAAATTACTCTTAATCTAATAGCCCTATCAAAATAAAAAAGCCCCCCAAAAAAATAAAAAAAAACCCTAGCCTACACTAAACTGCCAATGGCCTTTAAAAGGGCCTTTTGCGGGGCATTGTCCCAAAGAAATCAGCTCTTTTACATTGCAATAAAAAATACAAACAACCCCCCAACAGTAATACTCACCACCCACCCAACCAAACCTCCCAAATAAAAACCTATCTAAATAAACCAAAGCAAAACATTGTCCTGAAAAGGGCATTTGGATGGACATTGCCCTTAAAAGGGCATTTAGCTCTTTTACAAATTGCCCAAAACCCTAACCTAAAAAAAAAACCACCCAAAAAACCCTTAAAAAAAACCTAACACTAACCCCCGACGATCCACTTACAGTTATCGATGTCCAGACATCCATCCTCATCCAGCCAGCGAAGTCCTCATCCAAGAGGCAAGAAGTCTTCATCCAGGAGGCATCTTCTATCTTCATCCATCCGGCATGGAGCATCCTCTTCTTACAGTCGTCGGCGTAAACTGAAGGTTCCCTTTAAGTGACGTCATCCAAGATGGCGTCTCTTACATTCCTATTGGCTGAAAGATTTCTATCAGCCAATTAGAATTAAAGGGGAAAACATCCTATTGGCTGTTGCAATCAGCCAATAGGATTGAGCTTTCATCCTATTGGCTGATCCAATCAGCCAATAGGATTGAGCTCTCATTCTATTGGCTGTTCCAATCAGCCAATAGAATGAGAGCTCAATCTTATTGGCTGATGATTGGATAAGCCAATAGGATGAAAGCTCAATCATATTGGCTAATTGCAACAGCCAATTGGATTTTTCCCCTTTAATTCCTATTGGCTGATATAAATCTTTCAGCCAATAGTAATGTAAGAGAAGCCATCTTGGATGACGCCACTTAAAAGGAACCTTCAGTTTAAGCCGACGACGTAAGAAGAGGATGCTCCGCACCAGATGTCTGGGAGATGGACCCGCTCCGCGCCGGATGGATGAAGATCGAAGAGGCCGCCTGGATGAAGACTTCTTGCCGCTTAGATGAGGACTTTGCCGGCTGGATGAGGATGGATGTCCGGACTTCGATAACTGTAAGTAAATCTTCGGTGGTTAGTGTTAGGTTTTTTTTAAGGTTTTTTTTGGGTGTTTTTTTTTTAGGTTAGGGTTTTGGGCAATTCGTAAAAGAGCTAAATGCCCTTTTAAGGGCAATGCCCATCCAAATGCCTTTTTCAGGGCAATGTTTAGCTTAGGTTTATTTAGATATGTTTTTATTTGGGGGTTTGGTTGGGTGGGTGGTGGGTTTTACTGTTGGGGGGTTGTTTGTATTTTTTATTGCAATGTTAAAGAGCTGATTTCTGTGGGGCAATGCCCCGCAAAAGGCCCTTTTAAGGGCCATTGGCAGTTTAGTGTAGGCTAGGGTTTTTTTATTTTTTTGGGGGGGGCTTTTTTATTTTGATAGGGCTATTAGATTAGGAGTAATTTGTTTTTATTTTTGATCATTTCGATTTTTATTTTTGTAATTTAGTGTTTATTTTTTTTGAACGTTAGTAAAGTGCATTTTATTAATTTAATTTATTTCATTTTATTGTAATGTTAGGTTTTAGTGTTAGGCAGGTTAGGTTTTATTTTACAGGTAACTTTGTATTTATTTTAACTACTGTAGGTAGTAAATAGTTAATAAATATTTACTTACTAGTCTACCTAGTTTTAATAAATACAAACTTACCTGTGAAATAAAAATAAAACCTAAGATAGCTTCAATATAACTATTAGTTATTTTGTAGCTATCTTAGGTTTCTTTTTACAGGTAAGTTTGTATCTAGTTTTAAATAGGAATAATTTAGTTAATAATTGTAAGGTTTATTTAGATTTATTTTAATTATATTTAAGTTAGGGGGTGTTAGGGTTAGGGTTAGATTTAGGCATAGGGTTACATTAGGGTTAGGTTTAGGGGTTAATATTTTTAGTATAGTGGCAGCGACATTGGGGTGGCAGATTAGGGGTTAATAAGTGTAATGTAAGTGGCGACGATGTTAGGGGCAGCAGATTAGGGGTTAATAACTGTAATGTAGGTGGCGGCGATGTTAGGGGCAGCAGATTAGGGTTTTTTTAACTGTAATGTAAGTGGTGGCGATTTTAGGGGCAGCAGATTAGGGGTTAATAACTGTAATGTAGGTGATGTCCCCCGCACAAGCCTGCTTTTTTAAAACCTGTAATAGAAGTGCTATAGGGAGGTGAAATAACGCCAAAAATGTTGCCGTTGTTAATTTCCCTATAGCACTCAAAACTCGTAATCTGGCTGATTGTTAGCAACTAATAGACATGTGCAATTCGTTTCGGAAATTCTGAAAATTCGGCAAATTCGGAGATTCGGATCAAACCGAATTTCCGAATTAGTTCGGATTTATTCGGTAAATTCAGATGGCCATGGATTACACTAGTATTGTACAG
The DNA here is from genome assembly GCF_027579735.1 of Bombina bombina. Lineage (NCBI taxonomy): Eukaryota > Metazoa > Chordata > Amphibia > Anura > Bombinatoridae > Bombina > Bombina bombina. Next base: position 44,622,266 of record NC_069506.1, read on the forward strand.
TATATTAGGTTATATCACTCTGCTATGGTTTACACCTAATATACAGTACATAATACTAGTCTAATACACAGCACACATACCGAAATTCCGAATTTCCGAATCGAACCGAATCCAGCTGAATTTTTTCGAATCCGAATGAATCCGAAACGAATCCGAAACAAATTAATTTGAAGTTTTCCGAATTTGAATCAATCCAAAACGAAATTCGAAAAACTCTGAATCGATCCGAACCGAACCAAATTTTTCGATCATGCACATATCTAGCAACTAATTCAAATATTAATTTGTTTACTTTTGTGTAAAGTGTTGTGAGACGGTCTCATATTCATCTATATATATATATATATTAATTAGCATTGCTTCCATCTTGTAGAGCTGCTTTAAACAAAGCAGAAACAGCGAATAAAAGAATTTGCTATTGGGAATACAACACAAAACTAGACAAAATGTTCACACAATTCCCTGTGGATTTTCCGCACCATTGTGATTGTAATACACATTTTAAGTCATTAATTGTTCTGTCACTTATAAACTTGTGATCACTGCCAGCAGTTCATTCTACAGACAGCAACATACTATTGTAGATGGGTTTCTGTGAACCATGCCCTTGGTTGGAAATTAAAAACCTATAAACACTACCTTGGAATATGTATTTTTTAAAGGAACAATCTAGATCCTTAGAGCGCTGTATTTATAAAATAATTCCCTTATTTTACTATTTCTTTAAAGGGATGCTAAACCCAATTTTTTCTTTAATGGCTCAGATAGATAATGCAATTTTAAGCAACTTTCTAAGTTACTCCCATTATCAATTTTTCTTTGTTCTCCTGCCATCTTTATTTAAAAAGCAGAAATGTAAAGCTTAGGAGCTAGCCCATTTTTGGTTCAGAACCTGGGTTACGCTTGCTTATTGGTGTGTATATATGTGTATAAGTGTGTGTGTAGGTGTGCATGTGTGTATGTGTATAAAGGTGTATATGTGTGTATATATGTGTGTGCATTTATGTGTATAAGTGTATTTGTGTGTATGTGTATGTGTGTGTATATGTATGTGTGTATGTGTAGCCTAAAACCTTTTTCACTGTGTTACACTGATACTCTGTATCTTCATTCATTAAGACACATGCTGAGTTTTTTTTTTCAGTTTGGGGTAAGGAAAGGTATTGGAGGGCCGTATCTTGGACACTGCTATATTTTTCCCTCCAATTCTCAAATGCATTCCTAACATACGGCACCAGTTTGCTGTAGCTGGGGGTCAGATCTTTCCCAGATCTTCACACATTATTCTAAAGCTTCTGTCTTTTGTACAACATCATCTCATCCATTGATGTGTAAAACAGCTTTAATCCTCAGCCTTTTTAAATTCAAAATGACACAGAGATTAGATGATGGGAATGTGCGCAGGATAATATGTCCCTTAAGGTGTAGAAGATAGAGTTGTCAGGCTATAAAAGTACCATGATGATGTATCACGTTTTATTCATTTGCTCTACACACATTTCAGCAATAAAAATAAATGTTTTGCTGTTTCTTTTTCTATAGATTAGCATATGATATTTAACCACTTCGTTATGAGTTACCAAATGACCACATCTCAATGCATTAATAAGATATAATTAGATCTTATTAATGCATTTAGTTGTGCTAATTGATTCCACATTATTAGGCACAAACACTGTGGGGCAGATTACAAGAGGAGCATAATATGTCAAAAGCAAACAAAAACACTTGCCTGGGTATTATAAGTTGTTTATTACAAAGTTTAATCAAAGCATTTTACATGTCCAATACAAATATAGCAACATATAGCAGTAGTAGAGTGCTGATAGTACGTGTAAGTTAGCAGTTCTGTTTTGTTAGAGATCCCAAATATCTCTTTGACATTTAATGCTTCTGAAAACCTGGTATTAAAGGGACACTAAACCCAAAAATCTTCTTTAATGATTAAGGTAGAGAATACAATTTTAAACAATATTACAATTGACTTATATTATCCAATTTGCTTCATTTTTTAGATATCTTTTGTTGAAGAAATAGCAATGCACGAGTGAACCAATAACATGAGGCATCTATGTGCAGCCACCAATCAGCAGCTACTGAGCCTATCTAGATATGTTTTTCTGCCACAAATATCAAGAGAATGAAGCAAATTAGATCATAGAAATAAATTAGAAAGTTGTTTAAAATTGCATACTCTTTCCAAATCATGAAAGAAAAAAAATTGGGTTTTATGTCCCTTTAAGTATTAACACTTGTTAGTGTGTATACACATAAACACCTTAACTATATATATGTGTGAGTGTGTGTGAGTGTGTGTGTGTGTGTGTGTGTGTGTGTGTGTATATATATATTATTATTATTATTATTATTATTATAATATTTAATTATTTAACAAATATTTAAAATAGTTTTTTGTCTTTCTTTATTTTCCCACAGATAATTATGAAATACTAAGCCACATTGTGCTTATATGCAGTTTGGTTCTCTTTCTTTCTTTTGGCATGAAATGCACTTATAAAAATAAATGTATATTGCAAAAAAATGTTTTTTATTATTTTCACATTGCTGTGCCTCTTAAATCTGACTTTTATTCTCTTATAAGTTCAGCAAACATCTATCCTTCTGGGGTCCATCTGTCATGTTCAGTAATTTGTAAGGAAAACAGGACAGACTTCTATCCCTCTGTTTGTAAATAAAGGTGCCTGAGAAAGTGTTGTCAGCAACTTGTCACCATGTGCTTTACAATGTGATGATGACAGAATGTAACAGGAGAGTTCATGGTGCATAGAGATAATAGGAGACTGACAACAAAATTATAAGCACCAGGCTGTGGGGGTCTTGGTTTCTTCTACTTTCCCACAGTTCCCCCCTCCCTGCAATTGATGACATGTTTTTGTTGCACAATAGAAGTGTGTCTGCCTACTAGTAGTCACGTTAGTGCGGCAGCTTGATTTGAATGAAAGGAGGGGAAATAGTGCTCACCACATGCCATCTGGCTGTCTGTCTTAATACAGCAATAAAGCTAAGCTTCTGTTTCACTGAGGCTGGGAAAGGGCGACACTATGCCCCACGGCTATCGCTTCAGTTATGATGGTCCTACCTGTAGGATATGATCAACATCTGGACACAAACACACACACAAAGATACAAACATACTCACACATACTATATATATATATAAATATATATATATTATTTTTTATTTATGTATTTATTTTTTTGTGCATTTGTATGCCTCTATAAAAATATATATAAATTTTATATATATATATATATATATATATATATATATATATATATATATATATATATATATATATATATATATATATATATATATATATTATATACACACACAATTTGTGATACACACAAATACTGTAAGGTGCGCTAAATATATAAATCTAGCTAATCGTGCAAGCATATAAAGTCCAAATTTAGATGATATGATTTAATATTCAGGCAGCACTAGAAATCAACAATGATCATAAAATCCCAGTCCTAAAAGACATAAGCAGAGGCGCCTTATGGTATAGCACAGCAAAAACAAACAATGATGATATATTACTACATGGGCAAACTCACAATTGTGCAGGCACATATAGTGCTATCATGGCAGACCAAGACTGATGAAATGGCGTGTTTGCAGAGAAACGCGTTGCTGGTATAATTTTAACTATGTTTTAATACATTTTTTATCTTTACACCTCGCTCTGGTGGAGCTATATTTGGAAGAGGGTGCCTGCACATTAGGAACCTTATGGACACTGAGCTTCCTTGACAACCGAATGGCTCTTTAAGCGGATTAAAGCACTTTCTCTGAGCTGATTGGCCATTGTGAGAAACCTCCCGCAGCTGCTGGCGCAGCAAATAACGCTGCTCACGGAACAGGATGGCTTTTTGTAGCCTTCCCCTAAACCATAATGTTGAAGACATCCAGCGCGGAACATCCATCCGGACCGACGACTGAACGACGAATGACTGTTCCTTTAAGGGACGTCATCCAAGATGGCGTCCCTCGAATTCCGATTGGCTGATAGGATTCTATCAGCCAATCGGAATTAAGGTAGGAATTTTCTGATTGGCTGATGGAATCAGCCAATCAGAATCTAGTTCAATCCGATTGGCCGATCCAATCAGCCAATCAGATTGAGCTCGCATTCTATTGGCTGATCGGAACAGCCAATAGAATGCGAGCTCAATCTGATTGGCTGATTGGATCAGCCAATCGGATTGAACTTGATTCTGATTGGCTGATTCCATCAGCCAATCAGAAAATTCCTACCTTAATTCCGATTGGCTGATAGAATCCTATCAGCCAATCGGAATTCGAGGGACGCCATCTTGGATGATGACCCTTAAAGGAACAGTCATTCGTCGTTCAGTCGTCGGTCCGGATGGATGTTCCGCGCTGGATGTCTTCAGGATCCTGCCGCTTCGCTCCGGATGGAAGAAGATCGAAGATGCCGCCTGGATGATGACTTCAATCGGATGGAAGATCCTCTTCTGCCCCGCTTGGATGAAGACTTTGACCGGATCATGGACCTCTTCAGCCCCCGCTTGGGCTTGGATCAGGACATCGGAGGAGCTCTTCAGGACGGATCGGTGAACCTGGTATGGTGAAGACAAGGTAGGAAGATCTTCAGGGGCTTAGTGTTAGGTTTATTTAAGGGGGGTTTGGGTTAGATTAGGGGTATGTGGGTGGTGGGTTGTAATGTTGGGGGGGGGTATTGTATGTGTTTTTTTTACAGGCAAAAGAGCTGAAATTCTTGGGGCATGCCCCGCAAAGGGCCCTGTTCAGGGCTGGTAAGGTAAAAGAGCTTGTAACTTTTTTAATTTAGAATAGGGTAGGGAATTTTTTATTTTGGGGGGCTTTGTTATTTTATTAGGGGGCTTAGAGTAGGTGTAATTAGTTTAAAATTGTTGTAATATTTTTATTATGTTTGTAAATATTTTTTTATTTTCTGTAACTTAGATCTTTTTTATTTTTTGTACTTTAGCTAGTTTATTTAATTGTATTTATTTGTAGGAATTGTGTTTAATTAATTTATTGATAGTGTAGTGTTAGGTTAATTGTAGGTAATTGTAGGTAGTTTATTTAATTATTTTATTGATAGGGTAGTGTTAGGTTTAATTATAACTTAGGTTAGGATTTATTTTACAGGTAAATTTGTTATTATTTTAACTAGGTAACTATTAAATAGTTCTTAACTATTTAATAGCTATTGTACCTGGTTAAAATAATAACAAAGTTGCCTGTAAAATAAATATAAATCCTAAAATAGCTCTAATATAATTATAATTTATATTGTAGCTATATTAGGATTTATTTTACAGGTAAGTATTTAGCTTTAAATAGGAATCATTTATTTAATAAGAGTTAATTTATTTCGTTAGATTTAAATTATATTTAACTTAGGGGGGTGTTAGTGTTAGGGTTAGACTTAGCTTTAGGGGTTAATACATTTATTAGAATAGCGGTGAGCTCCGGTCGGCAGATTAGGGGTTAATAATTGAAGGTAGGTGTCGGCGATGTTAGGGAGGGCAGATTAGGGGTTAATACTATTTATGATAGGGTTAGTGAGGCGGGTTAGGGGTTAATAACTTTATTATAGTAGCGCTCAGGTCCGCTCGGCAGATTAGGGGTTAATAAGTGTAGGCAGGTGTCGGCGACGTTGAGGGGGGCAGATTAGGGGTTAATAAATATAATATAGGGGTCGGCGATGTTAGGGGCAGCAGATTAGGGGTACATAGGGATAACGTAGGTGGCGGCGATTTGCGGTCGGAAGATTAGGGGTTAATTATTTTAAGTAGCTGGCGGCGACGTTGTGGGGGGCAAGTTAGGGGTTAATAAATGTAATACAGGGGTCGGCGGGGTTAGGGGCAGCAGATTAGGGGTACATAAATATAACGTAGGTGGCGGTCGGCAGATTAGGGGTTAAAAATTTTAATCGAGTGGCGGCGGTGTGGGGGGAGCTCGGTTTAGGGGTACATAGGTAGTTTATGGGTGTTAGTGTACTTTAGGGTACAGTAGTTAAGAGCTTTATAAACCGGCGTTAGCCAGAAAGCTCTTAACTCCTGCTATTTTCAGGCGGCTGGAATCTTGTCGTTAGAGCTCTAACGCTCACTTCAGAAACGACTCTAAATACCAGCGTTAGAAAGATCCCATTGAAAAGATAGGCTACGCAAATGGCGTAGGGGGATCTGCGGTATGGAAAAGTCGCGGCTGAAAAGTGAGCGTTAGACCCTTTAATCACTGACTCCAAATACCAGCGGGCGGCCAAAACCAGCGTTAGGAGCCTCTAACGCTGGTTTTGACGGCTACCGCCGAACTCCAAATCTAGGCCATAGACTGCACTCACTGGATTTGTGAAAAAAATATATATATTTATTTTGTAATATCATACTGACGTTTCGGGATCCACAGACCTCTATTTTTGGTCTGAGGAAGGGGTCTGTGAATCCCGAAACGTCTCTATGATATAACAAAATAAATTTATTTTCTTGTCACAAATCCAGTGAGTGCAGTCTATGGGGTCAATTTATTATTGGCCAAATTGGGTCAATTTACCCTGCTTCAGCGTGAGCCTTTAGACTCGCCAGAAACAGGAGTTAACTCATACGCCACCTCTGAGGCTGCGTACAGCAATCCGCTCGATCCTATACGATCGGGCTGATTGACACCACCTGCTAGTAGCTGATTGGCCGCGAATCTGCAAGGAGTGGTATTGCACAAGCAGTTCACTAGAACTGCTTGTGCAATACTGAATATGGACAGCGTATGCTGTCTGCATTCAGAGATGTCTGGCGGACATGATACGATACAGCGTATCATGTCCGCCAGACTTTAATAAATTGACTCCTATATGTTTTACAGTTACTATATATATATATATATATATATTTTATACACACATAAACATGTATACACAAATATACACACCCACATGCACAAACGCATAAACATATACGCATGCACACAAATATGTCTAGACAGACACACAGACACACAGATAGCTAGAATGACTGACTGACAGAATGACTGATAGATAGATAGATAGATAGATAGATAGATAGATAGATAGATAGATAGATAGATAGACAGAGACAGACAGACAGACATACAGACGGATAGACAGACAGATAAATAGATAAACAGACATACATATATAGATAAATAAATAGATAGACATTCAAATATATTACCATAGTATGGATTTACCACTAAACACTTTTCTTGTTAAATCAGTGTCTTTATCAACACGCTCAATTATTTTTTCTGACATGTATATGAAACAGCAGCTGTTAAGCATATTACAAATATATTTTGTGTAAACCTTAGTTGACTTTAAGGTAAAACTAACATGAAGTATATGATTATGTAGAACCGAGTTTTATTCAGCAAATGAACATCATTTTTTCCCACCAAAAAAAACAAACCTTTCTAATGCATTGTGCCTCTTTAAAGGGATATGAACATGGAAAAGAAAAATGGTCTAATATAATGTATTTTATTATTGCACTATTGCTTTCATACAAGTGACGTGCTATCGTTAGCATGGGCAAGATATTGCAATATCGCAACCGTGCTAACTCGCGAACGTATTACAAGTTGAAAATAAACACGTTCTCTCTAGCGCAATCACATTTAATGCGCTTCTTTATATAAAAGCAACTGTATCTTGCATTTATATAAAGAGCTCTCAGAAATCAAAAGCTTAAAGGGACCTTGAACTTATCAAATCTATCATGCATATGAAATAGCAATTATTAAATATGTAGAAAAAAATACATGAAATAAAATTAGCATTAAATTAGAATAATCTGATATTTTAAATATGTTAAAAAAATATATATAATATATACTGACATGAAAAAAGCAGCAATACCTTATTTTAGATACAAACATTCAGATATAAAAAAATATAATGGTCTTTAATTGATACCTAATGAATTTCACATTAAATATAAAATCTGTGGTGCAGAGATTTATAACCTCTCTGGGTTTTTTTGTAGATTAAAAGATATATTAACGATGGGTGAATGGGTGTAGTTCACTTGATGGTTTCTATTGTTAGGGTGTGAATATAACAGGACAGATGTTAAACCATAGTGCAATTCTACTGCATTTTGGTGGGAAAATAGGAAGTCTCAGTAAGGTCTCAATTTGCAACAATGTTCATAACGTATCCCTGACAAAGTCATAAAGGTAAAATGTCACTAACAAAGACAATGTCATACCATAGATTAGTATCAAGAAGCCCATTGAATTGAAACTAATATAAAGTAGTACACAACATGAATTCTAGTTCAATAAACATTGTCCACAAAAAAAATGTTTAAAAAAATCCTACATTACAAATGAGAGAAGAGCCATTTTTTGTTGTTGTTACATATACTATGCTAATATTTCAACTAAAACAAATACAGCAGTATCAGTCGTGTACTTCTCATTGGCCAATAAAGACAAACCCTCAGCATTATTGGTGGAGAGGGACATGCCACTGCCAGCCTGACTAAAAATGTTGGTTTATTTAGAACAAAAATGTTTTTGTTTTTTTTAATACTATGGTACTACATCTACTGAAAGTAAATGTCACAAGAACGTGAAATAATCATAGTCAGTTTATTTAGGCTCTTTTATGTACATTTGCTTTCTGTGTGGGTTAACAAGAAACAAGCGATATTTAGGCGCTCACCTGTATGAACCAAAAAAAATGTAATATTTTTCTCACAGCAAGTGTTTTTCCTGTTTCCATCTGCGGTAAAAATGTTCTTTATTCCTAAGTGGCTGTATTAAGTTAGGAATCTGCTCCATGCAGTTGTAATAAGTCCTCAGGAGCTGAGGATATATACTCTAATCAGCTTCTGCACATGAGGATATCTACTCTAATCAGCTTCTGCACATGAGGATATCTACTCTAATCAGCTTCTGCACATGAGGATATCTACTCTAATCAGCTTCTGCACATGAGGACACTACTCTAATCAGCTTCTGCACATGAGGACATCTACTCTAATCAGCTTCTGCACATGAGGATATCTACTCTAATCAGCTTCTGCACATGAGGACACTACTCTAATCAGCTTCTGCACATGAGGATATCTACTCTAATCAGCTTCTGCACATGAGGATATCTACTCTAATCAGCTTCTGCACATGAGGACACTACTCTAATCAGCTTCTGCACATGAGGACATCTACTCTAATCAGCTTCTGCACATGAGGATATCTACTCTAATCAGCTTCTGCACATGAGGATATCTACTCTAATCAGCTTCTGCACATGAGGACACTACTCTAATCAGCTTCTGCACATGAGGATATCTACTTTAATCAGCTTCTGCACATGAGGATATCTACTCTAATCAGCTTCTGCACATGAGGATATCTACTCTAATCAGCTTCTGCACATGAGGATATCTACTCTAATCAGCTTCTGCACATGAGGATATCTACTCTAATCAGCTTCTGCACATGAGGACACTACTCTAATCAGCTTCTGCACATGAGGACACTACTCTAATCAGCTTCTGCACATGAGGATATCTACTTTAATCAGCTTCTGCACATGAGGATATCTACTCTAATCAGCTTCTGCACATGAGGATATCTACTCTAATCAGCTTCTGCACATGAGGATATCTACTCTAATCAGCTTCTGCACATGAGGACACTACTCTAATCAGCTTCTGCACATGAGGACACTACTCTAATCAGCTTCTGCACATGAGGATATCTACTCTAATCAGCTTCTGCACATGAGGACACTACTCTAATCAGCTTCTGCACATGAGGATATCTACTCTAATCAGCTTCTGCACATGAGGATATCTACTCTAATCAGCTTCTGCACATGAGGACATCTACTCTAATCAGCTTCTGCACATGAGGACACTACTCTAATCAGCTTCTGCACATGAGGACACTACTCTAATCAGCTTCTGCACATGAGGATATCTACTCTAATCAGCTTCTGCACATGAGGATATCTACTCTAATCAGCTTCTGCACATGAGGACACTACTCTAATCAGCTTCTGCACATGAGGACACTACTCTAATCAGCTTCTGCACATGAGGATATCTACTCTAATCAGCTTCTGCACATGAGGACACTACTCTAATCAGCTTCTGCACATGAGGATATCTACTCTAATCAGCTTCTGCACATGAGGATATCTACTCTAATCAGCTTCTGCACATGAGGATATATACTCTAATCAGCTTCTGCACATGAGGATATCTACTCTAATCAGCTTCTGCACATGAGGATATCTACTCTAATCAGCTTCTGCACATGAGGATATTACTCTAATCAGCTTCTGCACATGAGGACACTACTCTAATCAGCTTCTGCACATTAGGATATCTACTCTAATCAGCTTCTGCACATGAGGACACTACTCTAATCAGCTTCTGCACATGAGGATATCTACTCTAATCAGCTTCTGCACATGAGGACACTACTCTAATCAGCTTCTGCACATGAGGATATCTACTCTAATCAGCTTCTGCACATGAGGATATCTACTCTAATCAGCTTCTGCACATGAGGACACTACTCTAATCAGCTTCTGCACATGAGGATATCTACTCTAATCAGCTTCTGCACATGAGGACACTACTCTAATCAGCTTCTGCACATGAGGATATCTACTCTAATCAGCTTCTGCACATGAGGATATCTACTCTAATCAGCTTCTGCACATGAGGATATCTACTCTAATAAGCTTCTGCACATGAGGACACTACTCTAATCAGCTTCTGCACATGAGGACACTACTCTAATCAGCTTCTGCACATGAGGATATCTACTCTAATCAGCTTCTGCACATGAGGACACTACTCTAATCAGCTTCTGCACATGAGGATATCTACTCTAATCAGCTTCTGCACATGAGGATATCTACTCTAATCAGCTTCTGCACATGAGGATATCTACTCTAATCAGCTTCTGCACATGAGCATATCTACTCTAATCAGCTTCTGCACATGAGGACACTACTCTAATCAGCTTCTGCACATGAGGACACTACTCTAATCAGCTTCTGCACATGAGGACACTACTCTAATCAGCTTCTGCACATGAGGATATCTACTCTAATCAGCTTCTGCGCATGAGGATATCTACTCTAATCAGCTTCTGCACATGAGGATATCTACTCTAATCAGCTTCTGCACATGAGGATATCTACTCTAATCAGCTTCTGCACATGAGGATATCTACTCTAATCAGCTTCTGCACATGAGGACACTACTCTAATCAGCTTCTGCACATTAGGATATCTACTCTAATCAGCTTCTGCACATGAGGACACTACTCTAATCAGCTTCTGCACATGAGGATATCTACTCTAATCAGCTTCTGCACATGAGGATATCTACTCTAATCAGCTTCTGCACATGAGGACACTACTCTAATCAGCTTCTGCACATGAGGATATCTACTCTAATCAGCTTCTGCACATGAGGACAATACTCTAATCAGCTTCTGCACATGAGGATATCTACTCTAATCAGCTTCTGCACATGAGGACACTACTCTAATCAGCTTCTGCACATGAGGATATCTACTCTAATCAGCTTCTGCACATGAGGACACTACTCTAATCAGCTTCTGCACATGAGGATATCTACTCTAATCAGCTTCTGCACATGAGGATATCTACTCTAATCAGCTTCTGCACATGAGGACACTACTCTAATCAGCTTCTGCACATGAGGATATCTACTCTAATCAGCTTCTGCACATGAGGATATCTACTCTAATCAGCTTCTGCACATGAGCATATCTACTCTAATCAGCTTCTGCACATGAGGATATCTACTCTGAAGGCGCTGTTATAACATCCCTTTCCAAGACGCCACAAACCCTCTCTCATTCAGGGGTGAGATACTTATAACTGCAGCAGTTAGGGGATTACTCATAGTGAATATATCACCAAGTTTGTCTAGGAGCAACTTCAACTTCCATTTAGACTATATATATTCATTTGCACACTTGTGAGGGTTTGACATTCCAGTCAAAATGTAAATGCACATAGATAAATGACATCTTTGAATAGAAACATATTTGCAATATACATTTAGTGGCAAACATGCTTCTAGTAAAAGTTATCACTGTTTTAGAGTTAACATTTTTCTCTGCATGTGCATGTGAAGCATAGCTAGACATTCTCAGTGCACCAGCATTTAATATACTGCAGCTGCACAGAGCACCAGTGGGGCTAGTATCATGTTAGCAATTAACAAATTGAGACATTATCAGATAATACAAGCAGCTTAGGCTCTGTGAGCAAGTGCTGTGTTTAAAATGCTGGTGCACGGTGCATACTTAAATATACTCTTGAAACAGCTATTCTTTTATTAGAAGCATTTTTGCTAATACAGGTGGCCCTCGGTTTACAACAGCTCAATTTACACCGTTTCAGAATAACAACCTTTTTTTTCCAGTCATGTGACTGCTTTTGAAAAGCATTGAGAAGCAGTGCATTTATTAAAATAGCCATTAGGTGGAGCTGTCCGCTTGTGTTGCAGCAAAGTCAAGCAAGCTGAAATTAATCAGTTTAACCAGACCTGAGCTATCGAGCAGATTTCAAAGGAACAAGATCTTCCTGGCTATAAATCAGTCCAGATTGGAATGCATAGAAAGAACTGTTTGCAGAAAAATGCAAGTGAAGTCTGTGTTGTGTGATTATTTTATTAGGTTAATAATGCTGTTTAGCAAATGTTTTTGTTCATTTAACTTAGTTTAATTATATATTCTGTGTTGTGTGATTATTTTATTAGGTTTATAATGCTTTTTAGCATTTAAAGTCTTCAGTTCAAAGCTTTAAAAATAATGTATTAGGTGTTACTTATGCCAATTTTGAGAGGGGCCTGGAACCTAACTGCCTCACTTCCCATTGACTTACATTATAAACTGGGTTTCAATTTACAATGGTTTCGATTTACAACCATTCCTTCTGGAACCTAACCCCGGCGTAAACTGAGGGCTACCTGTACATGTATGTACAGAAATGAAACCATGTGGCTTCCAATTTTGAATATCCCTTTAATTAGTGCTTTGTGATGATATCTATACACATTGGTGTATTTGTTTAATAACAAACCCATTCTTTAAATACTATTGAGAACTATATTCACTAAAACACACACACTAACAAATACATACAAATAGATAAAAACATATAAATGGCTAAACAACTGTAAAAGCTAAAAATTATATAGATTTATAAATATGAATTACTAATAGTATTCATATAATATGGATTATTAATTACAACTGAATACTATACACAATAGTAATTGAATTATGGAGATATTCTCCTAGATTCACTAAACTTGAATGGCCTCTCCTATTTATGTTATTCTATGGAAGGTATTCATTAAGAAATGGAGAAATAAGTACATTTTAGTTAAAGGCTGCATAGAATAATGTGGGCACTGGTGAATTAAATTGTATTCTATGTAGGTTATTCACTAACTAATTGAAAGATGAGTAAGCTTTAGTGAAAGGCTGCTTAGAATAACAAATAAACTCAAGATACTAGAAAAAGGCTGTTCCAGTCTTAATGAATCTATCAGACTGACATTCCTTGTGACAATGGAGGTTATTTATCAAATGCATTAAGTGTTAATGAGATGTTAAAATATTTGTTTACATAAGCACAGTATATATTGACAAATATGCACTGCGTTGCAAAATATCTGCACACAAGATAAATGTTTAGGAGACATTTAAATGTGTAATATCTGTAGAAAAATATACAGGTTATTTCAGGGCAGTGGTGGGAAATACCCAATGGCATTTTTATGCGTTTACTGGTTTTAAATGTGCCTGCTGCATTGAGTTGGCAAGATAGAGTTGTTTTTACACATCCATTAGGAAAGGGGTAAACAGTGTTATCACTAAACAGTGACCAGTTATTTGTGGCTGGGGCCACAACAGGAGGGTGGGTGGTGTGATGTGGGTGGGGTGGGTGTGCTGTGGATGGAACCAGGTGGAGCTGGGGGGGGCTGGGCAGAGTATTGGTGGAAAAATGAGGGATGACCATTGGGGGCACATGGGGGATACAGTCGGGTGGGGCTAATGCCCCCCTGGAGGTTAAGGAGGGAGCAGGGTGCCAGAAGTCAAGCAAACTGCAGCATACTTAAGTATGCAATATTCACATCTGCCCCTCTGTGTAGGAAAAGCACGATTTCCAGAAATAAAGAACAGAAAAGAGGGCAAATTAATTAATTAAGTTTTAATAATTGAACACAGAACTTCATATAATCCCTGTTTTAGTTATTTGGGCCTATATGGCAAGGTGTGTGAAGTTAAAGGGACACTGAACCCAAATTTTTTTATTTCGTGATTCAGATAGAGCATGCAATTTTAAGCAACTTTCTAATTTACAACTATTATCAATTTGTATTCATTCTCTTGCTATCTTTATTTGAAAAAGAAGGCATCTAAGCTTTTTTTTATTCAGAACTCTGGACAGCACTTTTTTATTGGTGGATGAATTTATCCACCAATCAGCAAGAACAACCCAGGTTGTTCACCAAAAATGGGCCAGCATCTAAACTTACATTCTTGCATTTCAAATAAAGATACCAAGAGAATGAAGAAAATTTGATAATAGGAGAAAATTAGAAAGTTGCTTAAAATGTCATGCTCTATCTGAATCAAGAAAGAAAAAAATTGGGTTCATTGTCCCTTTTAGCTTTCTTTACAAATAGGTATAACCTCATTTTAGCGCTACGGAATCTGTTGGCACTCTACAAATTATTATCAGGTATTTGTAGATTATTATCAGGTATTTGTAGAGTGCCAACAGGTTCCGCAGCGCTATGAACATGGCTGGTAGGTATATAAAAAAAGATTACAGGGATCAAATGGAGAGGGTCCTGCCGAGTGTTGCACTGTTGTTGTCGGCTCTTATGAAGGTGAACTACAAACAGCTGGGCTCATAGGCTTACATACTATGGGGTTTTATGGGATAGCAGTGGAGATAGGAAGGATAGTGTAGGTTGTAAGCATCCCTGAATAGTAGAGTCTTCAGGGAACACTTGAAGCTTTTAAAACTAGGGGAGATTCTTGTGGAACGAGGCAGAGTTCCATATGATGGGAGCCAATCTTGTAGACGGGAATGTGAGGAGGCAACAAGAGAGGAGGAAAGTAAGAGATCATGAGCGGAGCGAAGGGGACGGGAGGGAGAGTATCTGGAGACAAGGTCTGAGATGTAGAGGGGAGCAGTGCAAATGAGGGCTTTCTGTGTCAGGGTGAGAATTTTGTGTTAAATCCTGGAGGCAAGAGGAAGCCAGTGAAGGGATTGGCAGAGAGGTGCGGCAGATGAAGAGCGACGTGCAAGAAAGATGAGCCTGGCAGAGGCATCCATAATGGATTGTAAAGGAGCTAGGCAGCAGCTAGGGAGACCAGAGAGGAGAGAGTTGCAGTAGTCGAGGCGGGAAAGGATGAGAGAGTGAATTAAAATCTTTGTTGTGTCTTGTGTAAGGAAATGTCTAATTTTAGCGATGTTTTTAAGGTGGAAACGGCAGGCTTTACCCAAGGACTGAATGTGAGGAGTGAAAGAAAGATCTGAGTTAAGTGTGACCCCAAGACATCGGGCATGTAAGGTTGGGGTAATGATGGCGTTGTCAACAGTTATAGAGACATGTGGGGTGGAGATTTTGGAAGAAGGGGTGAAAATAAGGAGCTCAGTTTTGGAGAGATTTAGCTTGAGGTAGGGAGAGGACAAATACAAGTAACTGATAATAATAATATAAAAGAAAATGTAGTTTGTTGCAAACTAGTTGATTGCTGTGTTATGCTACAATAGTATATGTATATTATTGTGAAAAAATAATACCAGAAAAAAAATAGAAATGCAATTATTTATCTCAGTTTTTAATTCAATATAAAATGAAATTTTTAATGAATACGAAATACAAAATGAAACTTTCATGATTCAGATAGAGCACACAATTGTAAACAACTTTCCCATTCACATATTTTATCAAAATATGTACAGTCTTTTTATATGCACACTTTCTGAGGCAAGAATTCACAGTATATACATACATGCATTTTGTAATTGGCTGATGGATGTCACATAATGAAGCGGGAAGTAAATTTTAACCAAATTTAAAAAGAATGTCAGAAAAAATAATTGACTAATGTAAAATTCAGACTAAATGCTTTTGCATTGTCTTTTTATTATGTATCTGCTAATTATGCAAATATATGAATCAATAGTTTGTTAAAGGGATATGAAACTCAAAATAAAACTTGAATGATTCAGATAGAGCATGTAATGTTAAGACACTTTAAATTCACTTCTATTTTCAAATGTGCTTTGTTATATGGATATCCCTTGTTGAAAAAGAATACGCATATATCCAGACACTAGTGGGAGCTGCTGCTGATTGATGCATGCACACATTTGTCTCTTGTGATTGGCTAACTAGATATGCTCATCTAACTGCCAGTAGTGCAATACTGTTCCTTCAGCAAAAGATAACAAGAGAATTAAGCAATTTTGATCATAAAAGTGCATTGGAAAGTTGTTAAAAATTGTAACCAAATCATAAAATAAAACTTTTGGGTTTCCTGAACCATTTTTCATTTTTTTTTTTTTTTGTTCCATGATGCATTTTTTTATTGTATTTTTTTTTTTGTGTTGTATAAAATAAATGTTGCTTTCCTGAAAAATAAATGTATTTCAAATAGTACTCTTTCATTTGCATAATCAAAACCCGATGTTCTGGTTATTTTATATATGTAATTTGAGCACACTTCTAATGTATTGGAGGACTGTAAAAAAAGGGAAACCCAAATTTACAGCTTCTGCATGGAACACACTAACGGATTGCACAAGGGATTCTTCTTGTTAATTGGGATTGCATTATTCAAGTATTAATTGCATACAAATTCAATTACAAAATACTAAGAAGTAACATATTGTTTGGTATTTGCCGCTCATTCTCTAAGAAACAGACACTTTCAATGGGATTTGGGTTTTCCCAGAGTCTCCAAAAGCTTTCTTTGTATTGGTAACTTTCAGGAAGGCGGACAAAAGAAGTGTGTCTAACAAGAGGCATATTACCAATGATGTTTAACATGCTATTGTGTTCATTAGCGATTCCTGTCTCCCCAAAGCCATCTGGATCTCTATTTTCTCAAGGAATACATTTATCAGTATTTTTTTTATTGTCCCTGAGACCTGGGAAAGTAATTCCCCTTGCCACAAAATAAGCTGCCTGGCAGGGAGAAAATGTTGGTTTTAAAGGGACAGTCTACACCAAAATTGTTATTGTTGTAAAAGATAAATAATCCCTTTATTATTCATTCCCCATCTTTGCATAACAAACACAGTTATATTAATATACTTTTTTACCTTTGTGATTATCTTGTATCCATAAGCATCTTCTGACGGCCCCCTGATCACATGGCATTTTATTTATTATCTATTGACTTGCATTTTAGCCAATTAGTGCAGTGTCTGCCACTAGCCACGGGCGTGAACACAAGGTTATCTATATGGCTCACATGAACTAGTACTCCACTGTTGTGAAAAGCGAATAAAAAAGCATGTGATAAGAGGTGGCCTTCAAGGACTTCGAAATTATCATGTGAGCCTACCTAGGTTTAGCTTTCAACTAAGAATACCAAGAGAACTACCTTCAAATAAATAAAAACTTAACTGTGAAATAAAAAAAAAAACTAAGCGTAAACTATAAATAAACCTACATTTCTATTTAAAAAATAAAAAAAACTAAATTAAAGCGAATAAAAAAGCATGTGATAAGAGGCGGCCTTCAAGGACTTAGAAATGATCATGTGAGCCTACCTAGGTTTAGCTTTCAACTAAGAATACCAAGAGAAAAAAGCACATTTGATGATAAAAGTAAATTGGAAAGTTGTTTAACATTACATGCCCTATCTGAATCATGAAAGTTTTTTTTGGACTAGTCTGTCCCTTTAAGCATACTAAGACTGGCTGACATTTTTTTTTTAATAATTGTGTCACCATGTCGTGACAGGATCTTTATATATATATATAACTCTGTACAACAGGAATTATTTTCAGAAGATATTATTTTCTGCAAGTGACCCTCTATATTAAAACAAATGGTTTGACCTTCACATGGGAAGATTTTAAGGTGGAAATGAATAATATAAAAAAAATATTTAAATTAATACTCACTTACAGGTAATTACCAATTTATCTGGCAAAGAGATCATTGGCATTTATAAAATGTGCTATTATTTAGAAGATTAGAATTATATTGCTTTATTTATACTTCTAAGACTACAAATGTACCTTTAGTTATCACATATTAACGAGACATGAAACCCAAACATTTTATTATATGACTAACATGGAGCATACAATTTACATCTATAATCAAATCTGGTTTATCCTCTTGGTATCCTTTGTTGAAGGAGCAGAGATGCACTACTAAGATCTAGCTGAACACATCAGGTAAACCAAAGACAAGAGGTATATATTTATATTGGCAGCCACCATTCATTAGCTGGCTCACAGTACCGCACTGCTTCTGAGCCTACTGACGTAAATTGGAAAGTTGTTTAAAATTGCATGTCAGATTTATAAAAGTGTAATTTTTACATTATTGTCCCTATAAGAAAATGTGCAATGTATATGGGAAAGATATCACAAACCAAATCATCAATTCAATATAGCAATTCCAGATTTTATCAGCTAGTTCTTTTAAGAAGGGAAACCCAAAGGCC